>NW_028145370.1:0-93908 GCF_050947815.1 Fusarium sambucinum | reverse complement strand
CTGCTGATAGTCCATTGTACATCCTTTAGGGTTATCACTGATAAAGCATATCTTCGTCATCTTTATAGTACCTAAAGGCTTTAGAAGTTTCCAGCATATAGTGAAATTTTACTCATAGTTTTTTTTAAGTTTAACGCTCTCCAGTAAATTTATATCTATCTTTAAATATTTCACCTGAATTTATATAAAGTCTTACAGTATTAGCACTAATATCTAAAAATTTCGCGGCTTTTCTGATTGAAACAAAACTACCTATTAATTTAAATCCTTCTGAATCACATTTTTCATGTATATAGACAAGATGACCTCTACTAGTACTCATTTTTAATAGAGTTTCTTCAGAATGCTTTCTACCTAAAGCCTTTTGTCTCATTAACTCTTTAGTAGGCAAAGCCACTAACGAATGAGTTTTACCAAATAATGGGTTATTTTCATTAGGGCGCGCAGCTCTGTTTGAAGACATAAGAGCTTTAGTTTCTTCTGTATGAGTACGGCCATATAAAGCTGATTTTTCTTGAATATAGACTCCTTTTAAAGAAGAGCGAACTTCGTTCGCGCCACTAATTTTTGTCTTAGTCTCTTCACTAAGCTTATGGCCTGATGAAGAACCAGCTATTTTTAAAGTATTATATCTTGGATTTAATTTATCCATGTAGTATTGTTCTCTTTCTGTTAAATTAGCTATATCGCAATATTCTAATATCTCAAGTGAAAAATTAGAATACCCATATTTAATTAAAGCTCTACTTATTACAAGAGTTTCTCTATTTTTTAAATAACTAAGGTTAAAATATCTAATAAATCTTTTAGCTAAACTTATAGATTGTCCAATGTATATATCATTCGTTATTTTATTGGTTCATTTATAAATTCCTGATTTATCTTTATTATCCTTAATAATTAACTTTCTCATTGAAAAAGCATCTTCGTAAAACTTTACGCTACTAATAGGGGAAGAGGATGTTGTACTGTAAGACCGGTGATTATAAAAAAATTTATATATGGAGTCGGCGTAGCCGCGCGCTAGCTCTAACTTAAAACACTTTTGAGTCGGCACATCTCTACCGTGATTTAAGTATTTATGTGATATTTGTGTTTTAGTTGATGCAAAATTTTTTATTATAGAAAATAATATTCATCCTACAGCAAATAAAATTAAAACTAAATAGTACATAATGTTATCATGAAGTTCCACTAATCCCTCCATTTGAGGTGTCGCACTGTCTTGGAAATATATACCTCAAGGCATAGGTGCATCAAAATTAATAAATGTATTAAATAAATGTTTCATATATAAATTTTTAATATAAAATTTCTAATTATATGTCTATATATACAGCTTATAGCCGACCTGCTGCTTATATAAGCAATACTTGTAATTAGTTATATAGCAGCTGCTGGCTATATACAGCCAGCCATGCAAAGGTACAGCAGTTGCTGTAGTATAAGTATAATAGAATTGCCGCCTGTTATATAGCTAGCTTTAGCTTTTAGCTTTATATAGCTATAGCGAGGAACGAAGCTCCTCGCTATAGCTAGAAATATAAAACCCTAAGAGGGGGGAGGAGTAAGCTCTCGTTCACGAGAGCTCACCCCCCCCCCCCCCCCCCCCCCCACGAGGGGGGAAGGGGTAAATAATTAGTCCAAGCTAGCTAAGACTAAAAAATTTTTTTTTCTCTTTAGCCTTCTGCATTTGTGTATTCCGATTCCTATTCCCTCCGAAGGATGAGGGGGGAAGCTCGGAATCAGAATAAGCAATAAAAAAAAATAAGAGGAATATAGGCGCGAACGAAGTCCGCGCTTCTTCGAAAAAAATCAGCAAGCTCTACCAGCTTTATTTTTTACTAGTGAGAGACGAAGTCTACTAGCCTCTTTATTTTTTTTTACTGCCTGCAAAAAGAAAAGAGTGCGCAGTATCCTTGCGGATAGAAATAACTTCACCTAGCTACGTATAACTTTGTTAGCCAACCGAGCTCCTCTTAATTCACATGAACTATCAGAAAGATGCCCTCTTATTTTTTAAGATGTTCTCGTGACACGAATAGTCTACTCAAGTTTGCTAATTTTCTTCGAGCTTGCTATGAAAGCTCGAAGAAAAAAATTGTTAAAAAAAAAAATAAATAACGAGCTTGCGCCTTCTTTTTTTTTATCGCTGGCGCGATCTTTTTCGTAGTACAGCAATATCCCTTTGGGATTAGACGGCGCAAGCTCTAAAAAAAAATATATTTTTTTTATACTAGACGGCGCAAACTCTCCGTAGGACTAGCCCCATATTCCCTAACGAAGTGTACTCGGCGGGAGGCATTCTTCTGGGAATTAGTACTAGTAAGCTCGAAAAAAAATACACAATAAAAATATTATTATACAACATATAATAATAATAAAGCCATCATTAAAGCAAATAACGCAGTTGCTTCTGAGAAAGCAAACCCTAATATAGAGTATGAAAATAATTGATTTTTTAAAGAAGGATTTCTAGCCACACCTATAATTAAACACCCAAAAACTACACCTATTCCTACTCCAGCTCCTGCTAGACCTATAGTTGCTAAACCTGCTCCAATAAGCTTTGAGGCTTCAACCATTATTAATATTAAAGCTAAAATCCTGGGGGTATATTGATTTACAGAGTAAAAGGTTTTAGTTTATTTTTAAAATAACCCTTAATGTACCGGTACATTAAGTACTATTAAATAGCGACCTTCGCGATTTCCATCCTTCGGAGGAAATACTCGTAAAAAAAAATAAGAATAGGCAGTAGGCTGATTTCGGAGAAATATGCCTACTACTCTTATTATTTTTTCCTAGCGAAGCTACTATCGTCCTGTTAGAAATTATATGCAGTGGCCCGTGGGGGCTCGCGCCTCCTGATTCCCGAGCTTGCGCCGGGAATAAGGATAGCGCTCACTAAACTTCACAAATTAATATATTAAGGAGGCTATTAGGGTGGAGGTTAGTATATGTAATAGTTTAACAAGGAGGAGCTTGCTGATTCGTGAAACGAATAGCGCCGCGTGTGGGTATTTTTTTCTCTCTAGCGAAGCTCTTCCGACCCATACTCCCGATTCCCTATTCCCCATTCCCTCCGAAGGATGGGAATTAGGGAATTAGGGAGGCATTCTTCAGGGGAGGAAACGAATAGCGCCGCGCCTGGAACAAAGTTCGAGGCTTCGCCGCTTCGCGGCTTCGCTACCCCCGTTCACGCTTTCATACTTTTATACTTTTTAAGGCGCGATGAATCTCTTCGTAGGCATATTTTTTTTCGAGCTTGCTAGTCCATCCATATCCCTTTGGGTACTCCGAAGGAGAGCTAAGGAGAACTACATAGGCGCAATACGAAAAAATACAGCAAGCTAAAACTTGCTATACATGTGAACTAGAGGGTGAGCTTGCGAGTCCATCCATATCCCTTTGGGTACTCCGAAGGAGAGCTAAGGAGGACTACTCGTTTCACGAAGGGGCAAGCTCGCAAGCTCGGTCGGATAGCCGTCTACTGTAATACTACTTATGTTCAGTAAACATATTAATAAATTTTTTTGATTTATAAAAATAATTATTGGATTGTCTACTATCTATTTTCAATGCATTTTTACCTAATTCAAATACAAATCCTGCTGTAATTATACCAATAAAAATTAGCACTACTATTAATCCATAAATACCATTTTCATAAACGCTTATACCATATGGATATATTACTAATATTTCTAAGTCTAGAAGAAGATAAACTAATGCAAATATGAAGAATTTAACACCGAATTGAGTTCTATTTTGACCAAGGAAACTATGAAAACCACATTCAAAAATACTATATTTTTCTTGATACGTTTAAATCAAATTTCTCTTACCTATAATTTTAACATATGAATTTAGTGCGTGTGTGCTTATAATTAATATTCGGAGCTTGCTATGAAATAGCACGAAGAGACTTCGTCTACGCAAGCTCTATCTATTTGTATTCATTGCATTACGGATTTTTTTTATTTCATCTAGTCCTTGTTTGGTTAAATGTTTTTTATTTTCCATCAGTGTTACAACTCTACTAAAATCTTTAAAATCTAAACTTTTATTACCATGTATGTAATATTTATCATAAAATGGAATAATAATATTTTTTAGACTAGAAAAATCAGATACTTTAAAATCAATTGCACCTCTACCATCTAAACTTGTATAACCACATCCTAAATATTCAATTAGACTTTTTATTAAAAACTCATCTCTAACACTTTGAGTTATAATAAAACTTAATTTTATAGCGAAGCTAGCTTCTCCGATTTTAGATGTTTTAGATTTAAATACTACAACACTAAAACAACCTTCGGCGTCTGTAAATCCTGCTAATCAAAGAGGATCTATATTTAGAGATAATGGAATTTCAGGTCTTAATACAGGAGTGATGTTAGGGTAAGCAATTTTTAATTCATCCTTTAAACCGTTATTCATAACAGCTTTTAAAGAAACAAGTTCTGATAATCCTTTTTCCGTAAGATGACTTTTGTTTATAATTAAATTATAAGCTAGCTTAAATAACATATAATCTGCTTGTTTTTTAGTATTTAAAGGATATCTATCAAAATGGTTAATTATAATAGATAAACCTGTTAAAGATTCAACACGATACTGTGCAGCACCTTTACCCATAAGAAAGACACTACCAGTGTTAAAAAAGTTTTTTAAACTATTTAATAACACTAAATCTTTTTTATGTAAGCTTATTACAAATCTACATGCTACACGTCAACCTAATTTATATTTGTTATCTTTTATTATTGTTAATATAAAAGAACCTTCACCATCTGTAAATCCAGTAACGTATGAAGGATCTAATTTAGGGGGGAGGGAACTTTGTTCTAGCGAAGCTAGCTCACCTACTAGTGTAGAAAAATTTCTTGTTAAAATTATAGGGTTAGAAGGGATTTTGATCTGATAACTTCTTTTGAAGTCCACTAGAGTACACTTTAATAATGCGGATTTACCCGCATTACAACTACCATCTACTCGTTGCTCTTTTACAATAATACATGACTGTTTCGTCTCATGTATTACTGACTTAGATCCGCGATCGCCCATTTTGTTTTCACTCATCTTCTGGCTTGTTACTATACCTGAGTAATTAATTCAGCCACTCATACATTTTCATATATGGCTTAGTACCAGAAGCTTTAGGGGTTCCCCGGAATTTGGCAGTTTTCCCCAATTTATTGATTTCCCGATACAATTTTTAGGGTTATGAGGGGCAAGTATGAAATTAAGAAGTAAAAAAACTATTGTTAAAATAGTAACAAAAACAAAAAGAAAAGTTACACTACTCATTTAATTATTAAATAAAATTTGTACCAATATGGTCAAGATTGTTAATTATTAATAAGAAGGGGCGAAGCTATCGTCCCCCGACTTATTAATATTTCAATATATTTCTATATTGTTCAGACTATGTCATTATTACTTACTTAAAGTAATATTGGATTTTATTTTACGATTTTTTTTTATAATTAAGGCTAGTGCATATTTCTAATCCCTACCCCCTACGGGGCTTAAGGGATATTGAGCCGAAATTAGCACTAGAGCTATAATAATCAAAAAATAGGGTAAATTAGTCGTTGAACGGTTTTAGTTTTAATTAAACTAAACTTCGCTGCAAATATTTAATTAGCTGGTTATACTAATAAATCTTCTTGCAATTTATCCAATTTTCAATGCAATACATAATGTATTATCAAGGGGGCAATTCATATTTTCTAGCGGCGCAAGCTCGCTAGGACAAATTTTAATTTACAGAACTCTTTCTATATGAGTTCATATTTTCTTTTATTTTACATATTTCTTTATATCCATTCGTAGTTAAATGGCTTTTTGATTCGATCATTTTAGCTACTAAGGATCAGTCTTTAAAATCTTTATATTTAACACCTTTAATTTTATATTCGTTAAATAATGGAATAATCTTATCATTAATATCTTCAAGAGCTTGCTGAGTACACTTCGTTAGGAGGACTATTCTAGTAACAAAAATTACAGCCTTATTACCTTTATTATGGTAATTAAACCCTCCACAACCAAAAAAATCTACGAAAGATTTCAATAGTTGTTTATCTTTATTATGCTGATGAGGCGAAGCCTACCTAAAACTCAATGACACATATTTATCATCTGATGTAGTATACACAGAAAAAGAACCCTCTCCAGATACAAATCCGGCCATCCACTCAGGATGAGGTATTACCATATTTTCAATTAAAGGTCTTATTACCGGTATAATATGTGGAGGCGCAAGCTCCTTCTTTAACTGATGATGATAAACCTAAGTTCATTGAAGCACGAATACTAATAATTTCTTGTAAAACTGTGGCGCCTACTTCATAACTTAAATGCTCCTGGCTATTTAATTTATTAATTATTAGTTTGAATAACTCGGCGCAAGCTCGTCAGCTTTTTTTTGTGTAATTAAATTATACTTATCAAAATGAGATATTATTATAGATATATCCTTTAAAGATCTTACTTTGTATACACATTCCTTGTTAGAAGTATTGATTGAACCTGTATTATTAAGGCGCAAGCTCATATTTTTATTTCTTCCAATAAAGATAAATCTCTTATATCTAACTTAATTTGGAATGTAGGTCTTACTCTCCATTTATCCTTATTCTTTTCTAAATGGATCATAAAAGAACCTTCAGCGTCCGTAAATCCTGTAACAAATAAAGGATTTATTGGTACGACTTCGTCGTCATTGTTATTATTATTTGAAATATAATTATTGATATGTTCTATGTTTACAGCTTGTCTACTTCTAACGGTATGTGTAGAAAAAAATCTTAGTTTATCTAAGTTTATTCTTAAAACGGCGAGCTCGTTAAATTTGTAATTTTTCATGATTATTTATTAATTATTTGAATACTAAGGACTAGCTTAGGTAACGAATCTTATTCAGAAGCTGTAATCACTTCCTATAGGCGGCACTGTTTTACTTCAAGAGGATTAGTCTGAGCCCTAATCCCTACGGGATATGCGTTGAAGTATTCCTAATTCGGAATAATAAAGTTATTCTTTTTAATTTATTCATTACAGAGAATGGTATTTTTTTTTTATTTACCCATGCTTAGCCATTCTTTGTTCATAAATAAAAATAATAGAATAACAAGTGTAATTATAGAAATTACAAAAGAAATCGGACTTGATATAGCTATATTTTTATAGTTAAACTTTAATTGTTTAATTATTTTTTGATTATCATCTACAACATTACCTCTTAAGGTAAGAGTTTCTAATAATGGATTTATTTTATATTCAGGTAAACTAAAGAACATTTCTTTTACTATACCTAAATAATAAACTCCTCCTATTACACTAGTTAATATTGCGATTAAAGATAAGAAGATAAGACCTTTATCTAAGGCTGCACTTAACACCATTTGTTTTCCAAAGAATCCTATTAAAGGAGGAACTCCTACAAATGAAAAGATAGTAATAGCTAAACTTATAGCTAAGAAAGGATTTATATAAAAATAACCTTTCAGTTGAGTTACTAATTGTATAGGCGAATTGTTTTTGTCCATTAATTCTTCATGTTCTTTGTTTTCACTTATATAACAATATAAAGAGAACCCTATAGCTATTAATATAACAAATGCGTTTAAATTACTTATAGAATATTGTGTTAAATAGAATATAAATGCTTGAGTAGATTCAACACTAGATATACCTAATGCTAAAAGTATAAATCCCACGTGAGAGATAGTACTATATGCAAATAACCTTTTAATTCTAAATTGAGTTAAACCTACCACAGTTCCTATTATTAATGAGAATAGTGAACTTATTAGTAAAATAAATGTTCAACTCATTTCTGAAAAACTACTGTTAGTATAATACACTAATTGTAATAATAATATAAATATAGAAATTTTGGCTATTATAGCCACGAATGTTGTTACTATTGTAGGTATAGCGTCATATACGTCCACATGACGACTGTAAAATTTATCGTCCAAATTAAAGAAAAGAACAACTTTATATAATCGGGTAGTGCTTCCATCCTGCCTTCGGTAGGCAGGAGCACTAGCAAGCTCGTAATTTTAGAGCCTGCTGATCCCGTAGGGATATTAAGAAAAAAAAAATACTGCATGAACCAGAGTAGTCTATTTTAGATATCTACCTTTATTCATTCCTGTTCTTATTTGGCGAATCTGATCGAAACCTTCGTTAGTTAAATGAACTTTTGTTTGTATCATTTTAGCTACTTTAGCTCAATCTTTGAAATCCTTAGATTTAACGCCAACGATAGGGTATTTATCGAAAAAAGGTAAAATCTTTTCATAATTATCTTTGAATGATTGACATCTGAACTCAATATAATCTTTATAAGAATAAGTTTGACCACACCCAAAGAAATCTACTAAACTTTTCAATAATAATTCATCTCTAATGTGTTGAGTTACTACAAAAAGTAATACTACACGACTTCCTCTTTTATGTAATTTAGATTCTCTAATACTAACTTTAAAACAACCATCACCACTCGTAAAACCAGCTACTCATTGAGGATCTAATTTGACATTTTTAAGTGGTGGTAATAATGGTCTTACTAAAGCAACAGTATTAGGGAAGGCTTCTAATAGTAAAGGGGTTAATCCTCTATTTAAAGAAGCTCTAATACCTATTATTTTTTGTAAACCTTCAGCTGTTAAATGTTCCCCACGTTGCATCATCATAACAACTTGTTTAAATAATAAATAATCAGAATATTTATTAGTTTTTAAAGGATATTTATCAAAATGAGGTATTACTTTGGTTATTATTTGATCTAAAGAACCTATTGTAAAATCACGACAACCATTTCTTTCTTTACCTATTCTTCCAACTCCAAAGTAGTGGCGCCAGCTCTGAATAAGTTTTAAAAGATCTAGGTCTCTTACATGAAGATTAATTGTGAAATTAGCCTCTATTTGTCATCCTAGTTTGCTTTTTGGTGATTTACGTACTAGAACCATAAAGCATCCTTCTGCGTCAGAGAATCCCGATATAAATCAAGGATCCTGACGCAGTTGGCTATTATCTAGGTTAGACTCCGAAGAATAAAATTGTCTTTGAATAATTTGGTTAGAAAGGGTTTTAACTTGATAACTTCTTCCGAAGCCCAGTAGAGTATATCTTAAATGCGGTATATTAATACCGCATCAACTACCATTTACTCGTTGCTCTTTTACAATAATACATGACTGTTTAGTCTCATGTATTACTGACTTAGATCCACGATTGCCCATTTTGTTTTCACTCATCTTCTGGCTTGTTACTATACCTGAGTAGTTAATTCAGCCACTCATACATTTTCATGTATGGCTTAGTACCAGAAGCTTTAGGGGTTCCCTGGAATTTGATAGTTTACACCCAACGTATGTTGATAAGGATTCCCTAAGTCCTTTTTCAGGTGATCAGAAATGGAATGGTGCTGCACTTACTTTAAATAAGAATCCTATTGTAAATATTACTAAAGAAAGATTAATATAATAAGGTGTATATCATAAATTTGTAGAAAGATCACTTATACTAGTTATGATATATAAACCATCTAAGTTAGTAGTACCTGAATTAGCATATAATAAACTAGTTCCTAATAAGATAAAGCATGAGCTTAATCCTCCTAATAAAAAGTATATTAAACCTCCTGTAGTAGATAGTTCTGAATTTCTATATATAGTACTTAATATATAAAGTCCGTAACTTTGTAATTCGATAGCCAGGAAAATAGATACTAAATCATTAGTTGACATTAATAATACTGCACCTGTAATTACAAATAGTATAATTAACGATTATAATGGATTTATCTTGCAAATTCTAATGGATTATCTTAACAGTCTTAAACCTTTAGGAGGAGCTTGCGCCGCGCCTTAATGAGTAGCTATAATCTGGTTTAATTTAGTGAAGATAGAGCTTGCTGGTCCGTAGGACTATACAATTCTCTATTATACATTGAATCTTTAATATCTTTTATTAAATTAATACCCTCAGGTGTTAAATGTGCTTTACTATTTATTAAAATAGATGCTTTTTTAAATCTCTCAAAATCTAATAACTTTACTCCAGATAGAGTATGTTTAGATAAAAAAGGTATCAACTTTTGATTTAAGTCCTCTGACTTAGTAATAACTAATTCAACTGTACCACGGGTTTTATGTTTTCTTACTACTCCACACCCCAAATAATCCGCAATTCTTTTTAGTAAATCTAAATCTTTAGCATGTTGACTTAAACTAAATATTAGACTCACTGCGTATCCTACTTTTCTATCCTTACTAGAGTAAAGAGAAATAAAGAAAGATGCTTCAGCGGTTAAGAATCCTGCTAATCAATCAGGATTTATAAAAGGGGCTAGCTTAAATTCTGGAAGAACTGCAGCTTTTAGATCAGGAAATTCCTCTTCTATAACCTTAGGTAATCCTTTATTTAAATTAGCTCTTTGAGAGAAGATTTTGAATAAACCAGGTAAGGACTTATGTTCCCCTTTCTCCATAAGTAGAAGTATTCTCTTAAATACTAAGTAGTCTTTCAACTTAAAAGATGCTAAAGGATACTTATCGAAATGAGGTAAAAGATGTTTTATTAAATCTTTTGTTGAAGCTATTGTATAATAGACTATTCCTCTTTTACTTTTGTAGATTTTACCTGTATTAAAGAAAGCTTTAAATTGAACTAAAATATCTAAATCTTTTATGTCTAATCCTATGGTAAATACAGGATGAATTTTTCAACCTGTACCAGATTTCTTTTTAGAAGTAGAAACAGTGAATGAACCATCCCCGTCTGTAAATCCTGTTATAAATCTTGGATTTAATTTAAACCTTTCTGGCGAAGCACCCCTGCCATTAATAGAAGATAATTCAGAATCAAGATTAATGTTTGAAACATTAGTTGTATAATAGCGTTTAATTAGAATTTGTTTAGATGGGATTCCATATCAGGATATTCTTTCGAACCCTCTTAGAGTATACCTTAATATTGGATTAGTTACTAACCCAATATAACTGCCGTCTACTCGTTGCTCTTTTACAACAGTATATAGCGAGCTTGCGCCGCGCACAAGTACTGTTGACTTAGATCCGCGATTACCCATTCCTTTTTCAAGAATCTTTTGACTTGTTACCATACATGAGTAATTAGTTCATCCACCACGGTATAATTCAACCAGATTTGGTATCAAAAGCTTTAGGGCTTCCCCGGAGTTTGACAGTTTATCCCTTAATAATAATAGAAACAACTTCCCAGGTTGTTGTTGTTTAGGATATTCAATAATTTTAAAATGTTCTCCCATTTTATTTATTATTTTTGTGTTATAATAAATAAATTTATATAACAATAAATCTTTTAAAGAAGAATATTCTGACACTCATACTTTTCTAGGGTAAAAACTAGTTAATTGTAATATTAATATACTAACTAAAAAGATAAAAATATGGAATATTTGTGTGATATTTGTCATAAGTAATAAACCACCATGTAAACCGACTCCTTTAGTTACAACAGCTAAAGAAGAGATATCATGTAAAATACAATAAATTAATATTAATATCGCTATCCTATTAAATAGTATCGATATATCTCGTCTTATATTGACGGCGTTTGAAAGTAAAACTAGTATTATTGATAATATAATCATTTTTTTTTTTTAAGTGTTTTCCTAGTTAATTAGACTTAACCAAGGCCTCACGGCGAGCCTTAGGAGAAAATCGAATTCTCATTACTAACGTATGAAATTAGAGTTTTAACCATTTAAACTACTTAGGCTTGCTTAATAGCATATTACTACGAGCTTGCGAGTAAGAGGAGGGTTCGAAGAGGGAACGAGAGCAGTAACCTCCGCCTAAAAAATACAGGCGTAGTCCTACGGACCAGCAAGCCAACTCTTTATGGCTGAGGCGAAGCCTACTGATTCTGGGGTCGGAGTGAACTTTCTTACTCTCGCAAGCTAAAGCTTTAGCCTACTATAGATGGAACTTCGTCCCCCTCAACAAAGAGGGCAAGCTAGCGCACTAATTCTAGCTTTAGCTTATATATGCTGGCTATATGAATAGAGACAGCTCCTAGGGTAAACACTCGGGATCGAACCGAGAACAAGTTACACCACAAATAACCACTCTACCGATTGAGTTATGTCTACCTTAATAAATCTAGCTTTAGTTGCTTTAGTTAGCAGGAGCTTGCTATGAATAGTCCTTCGGACTCAGCAAGCTCTCCCTGAAGAATGCCTCCCGAAGGGGATAAGGGTGAGACTTCGTCTACGCAAGCTCGAGACTTCGTCTCTCCATCCTGCCTTCGGTAGGCAGGAGGCGCAAACTCTCCCGTAGGGATACACTTCGTTAGGGGGCTCGTCGCTATCCCTAGCTTGCTACGCAAGCTAGGGATTAGATAAAAAAAAATCCGAAGGATATGCTTCGCGCTTCGCGCTTCGCTACTAATATTAAGATAAAATTATCCTGCGGTGATTCGAACACCGACTGTAAATACCAAAAATTTATGATCTACCCATTAATCGACAGGATATAGGAGGCAAGATAGCCACCTCCCCCCCTATTCAAGGCGCGAGCTCTTAATATTCCCAGAGCTTGCGGGATTTTTTTCATAGTACATATCCGGCGAGCCGGATTTGTACTAGCAAGCTCGAAGAAAAAAAAAAAGCGCGGACTTCGTTCGCGCCTATATTATTTAGCGAAGAAAAAAATCTTGCGCGATTCGTTCCACGAGGCATTCTTCTCGGAGTGAACTTTGCTTTAAAAAAAAATCGCGCAAGCTCGTAATTAAACTAGGGAGTAGGCTAAATAATTATTAGTGTACAGGCAAGAGGACTTGAACCTCTATGGTAATAATACCCGTCGCACCTAAAACGACTTCGTCTTCCATTCCGACATGCCTGCTTTTAATTGTGGGCGCTAGCTCGAGACTTCGTCTACCCGCCCAAGCTCTCTCGTAGGGAATAGGGGGAGCTTGCTCCTGCGGAGAGACGAAGTCTACTGCTATACGAGTAGGCGTAGGCTGGGGTATAAAAAAAAATATATTTTTTTTTTTATTCTGGCGTAGCTACGCTTGCGGATTTTCTCCGGAAATATAAGAGGGGGGGGCGCTAGCTCGAGACTTCGTCTATAGCAAGCTCTTCGTTCGTGCCTGTATTTTATTTCCCTCCCTACTCCTCATCCTCGCTAGCTAGAAATATAGGACTTGCAGGATTCGAACCTACATTTTAATGATTAAAAGTCATATGCATTCACCATTATACTAAAGTCCCTTATAGCACGAGAACTAAAAAAAAATAAGAGTAGTGCATATCCATATTCCCTCCGGTAGACGAAGTATCGAGTGCGCGAACGAAGTCCGCTATAATATATTTTTTTTTTTACGCTATGCAATACTGGATTAGCACGATTCCCTTCGGTATTCGTGGTACGAATCGGGCTAGCATATCCATATCCCGGAGGGATATGGATAGTAAAAAAAAAATAAGGCGGTAACGAATAGGCTCCGCCTCTCCCTTTATTTTTTTCTCGTTCGAGTAAGGCGCAAGCCAAGCTAGAGCCTCCGCCTACTCTAAGAATTAGCAAGCTAAAGCTACACTTTTATATGCACACGGTAAGACTTGAACTTACAACAAAAATAGCTTCAATATTTCACTCTACCGATTGAGTTACATGTGCTTTTTTATTAGGGCGAGCTCTACCGATTTCCTTCGGGAGAGCTTGCCCCTCCTGCCTACCGAAGGCAGGATGGAGAGACGAAGTCTCGAGCTTGCCCTAGACGAAGTCTCGCCGGGCAAGCTCTTAAGCCCCGTAGGGGGTAGGGGCTATCCTAAATATCTTTCTTTTTAGACGTGAACGAGTAGGTTACGCCTACTCTTTATTTAAGACGGGAACGAGTAGGCTATGCCTACTCTTTATATATCGACCCTCTAGAGCTTGCTATAGACGAAGTCTCGAGCTAGCGCGATTCGTGGAACGAATACCCCGGAGGGAGTAGACGGCGCAAGCTCTCCGTAGGACTCACCCCTTATTCCCTAACGAAGTGTACTCGGCGGGAGGCATTCTTCTGAACGAGTAAAAAAAAATAAAGAGGAGTAGTACTGCGTACTAGCAAGCCCCCGAGCTTGCTATGAAGAGCTAGCTCTTCGTAGCTATTAACAATTTACGAGCTTGCTGATTCCTAATCCCTACCCCCTACGGGGCTTAAGGGATATTGAGCCGGAATTAGTCGAGACCTCCAATTATCTACTAATAGCGAAGTTTAAATATTATATCTTACAACTTAAACGTTCTGCTCAACCAATTGAGCTTCACAAGCTTATATGGAGACACTCGGATTTGAACCGAGCCTTCTAACATGCAAGGTCAGCATTCTACCAAATAAATTATGTCCCCTCCGGCAGATAGCTTATATAATACGTATAGCTATCTACCAGTAAGAGCTTGCGCCCTATTTAGAACTACTTTGTCCTTTCTTGCCTCTTCCTATATACTTTCCTAGCTTAGATATTTCCCGTTCTAGCTCGATGAATTCACTCTCTGACATGATAGACAGTGGACTATCTTCAGTAAACAGTGGATTATCTTCAGTATCCTTCGGTTCAGGATTACTAGTTGGTAGGTCAGGAAGAAGTAGGATAGGATTTATAGTTTCCATTGCGGCTTCCCCTTCCGCATTATTCATAACTTCACGATACAAATCTCCATCTACTTGCATTGGCTCACCACGGTCAACAAGATTTGACTCGAAGATCTCACCCATACCCTGGTTAACTTGCATATTTATAGGACTAGAGTTGTCGCTAGAAATACTATCTGGAGTTGACTCTGCTATAAAAAATTGCGGTGAAAAAGCCAATTCCCCTTCACTTGTCATATCATCTGCTGATATTAGAGCAACCTCCGGATTACCTGCCTCCTCCTCGTTAGCTTGCGTATTTATAGGACTAGAGTTGTCACTAGAAATACCAGCTGTATCTGGAGTTCCCTCGGCTACAAAAGAAGCATTACTATAAATATTCGAAGAAAAATTCAAACGATTACTCAAATCCTTATCCCCTAAGGGTTCTGAGGATAAAACTGATTTCATGGATAGCGCTTCTTCTATATAACTCGACCTAGTTCCAGTTCTATCATGAAGAACTTCCGCTACAGGAGTATTTAGCGGTCTAGCTATAAAATCTGTCTCCTCAGGTAGCGTTGGTCCACCCTCACTAGAACTATAATTTGAAGATATTCTAATAGCCTCTGGGTCAGCCATTTGGCTACCTATAGTTATTGGTAAGAGCTCTAGAACTTCCTCACTATAACTATCACTATTACCATAATCACCTGAATAACTAGAACTATTATCACCTGAATAACTAGAACTATTATCTGAAGATATTATAATAGACTCTGCGTCAGCCATTTGGCTAGCCCTAGTCTCGGGTAAGCTCGTAATCACACTTGCCTCACGATAAATATAACCATAATCACCTGAATCACTAGAACTATCATCACCTGAATAACTAGAACTATCATCTGAAGATATTCTAATAGCCTCTGGGTCAGCCGCATCTTGGCTAGAACCGTCTACCTCACTAGGATCCGCTTCTAAGTTAGAAAGCTTTAGATTCGCGAATTTTCGTTCTAGCTCGATGAATTCACTCTCTGACATGATAGACAGTGGACTATCTTCAGTAAACAGTGGATTATCTTCAGTATCCTTCGGTTCAGGATTACTAGTTGGTAGGTCAGGAAGAAGTAGGATAGGATTTAGAGTTTCCATTGCGGCTTTCCCTTCCGCATTATTCATAACTTCACGATACAAATCTCCATCTACTTGCATTGGCTCACCACGGTCAACAAGATTTGACTCGAAGATCTCACCCATACCCTGGTTAGCTTGCATATTTATAGGACTAGAGTTGTTGCTAGAAATACTATCTGGAGTTGACTCTGCTATAAAAAATTGTGGTGAAAAAGCCAATTCCCCTTCACTTGTCATATCATCTGCTGATATTAGAGCAACCTCCGGATTACCTGCCTCCTCCTCGTTAGCTTGCGTATTTATAGGACTAGAGTTGTCGCTAGAAATACTATCTGGAGTTGACTCTGGTATATAAAATTGCGGTGAAAAAGCCAATTCCTCTTCACTTGTCATATCATCTACAGATATTTGAGCAACCTCCGGATTACCTGCCTCCTCCTCGTTAGCTTGCGTATTTATAGGACTAGTTGGTTGGTCAGGAAGAAGTAGGATAGGATTTATAGTTTCCATTATGGCTTCCCCTTCCGCATTATTCATAACTTCACGATACAAATCTCCAGATATTACAGTAATCTCTTCCCCCTCTACCACTTGGTCACCCGAAGCCACTGCTGTACGACCTTCGCGTGAACCACTATTGTTATCATTATCCTTTGGACTTTCAGCATCATGTGGAGAAGGCGTATCCGCAAGGCGGTCTTCAGAAGATAGCTCCATAGGGGATTCTACTGTTGGTGGTTGCTCACCTTCATAATCAAAACTAACTCTTTCCCCTCCCAGAGTTAGTTGGTCATAATGTGGTATATTATCCAAGGGGTTTGGATTATAAGAGATCACTCTAGTTGCTATTTCTCCTATGTTTAATCTACGATTAAACCCATCGGAGGTATTAGCAACTCTCTTATCGTTTCGACATTGATAGTCTACAGCTTGTTTAGTAAAACCTACCCTTCTAACCCTATTTAAATTATCCCTTGGACTTTCAGCATCATGTGGAGAAGGCGTATCCGCAAGGCGGTCTTCAGAAGATAGCTCCATAGGGGATTCTACTGTTGGTGGTTGCTCACTCGCTTGCACTGCAGAAGCTACTTCACGATTATTTTGAGCATTATCATCCTCATCTCCGCTATAACCATAGAGATCCTCTTCCTCTTCATTTCACCCTGAGGGAAGAAGAGGTGTTTCATTTGGTAGCTTAGTACTAGGGGTTGGTGGTTGCTCACTCGCTTGCACTGCAGAAGCTACTTCACGATTATTTTGAGCATTATCATCCTCATCTCCGCTATAACCATAGAGATCCTCTTCCTCTTCATCTCAGGTATAAACATAGAGATCCTCTTCCTCTTCATTTGGTAGATTAGTTTCAGGGGTTGGGCTTATGGAGGGGAGGTTGTCGTAATCAATCATAGATATTCTAAGATTATCTGTATTTATAGCTATATTTTCATTTTTCCAGTTAGTAAATTTTATCACATCTATAAAAGGGAGATCACTCCCCTCTAGTCAACGTGCCCGAAATGTAAGCTTATCTTTACCAACATGAGTAGTCTCAGGTCTAGAAGATTTGACTATTTGCTCACCTTTATAATCAAATTTAACTCTTTCCCCTCCCAGAGTTATTTGGTGATATTTATGTGGTATATTATACAAGAGCTTTTCACTACAAAAGGGCAACTCTATATCTGCTTCAATTCCCTTTCTTAATCTACGATCAAACTCATAGGCGGTATAAGTAACTCCCTTAGGGTTTTTATATTTATAGTCTACAGCTTGTTTAGTAAAACCTACACTTTTCTTTTTAACCGAACTAAAATTATCCTTATCTGATTGATAAGTTAAGTTTCCATCTGGATTTGTATAGATAAAATCCATACATTTACGAATAGATAACTCATCCCTATTATCTAACATATTATAGTCATGTGTAGGTATAGTCATACTTAACCGTTCTCCATTATTAAAAACAAGAGGTAATATTACACTGCTATTATCCATGTCTAGAATGCTATAAAGTTCGTAATCGGGTGTATTTTTCTTTAGTATATCCGGTATTGCTGAACTTGTATACTTTATTCCAAAATATTTACTATCAGTGGGTTTAAGCTGAAAAAATTCAAATGTAAGTCTATTAATAGAAACACCATAAAAATTCTTGAATTTAGTTCATTCACTCTTAGTCAATAGAAGAGCTATTTTTTTTATTAACTCTTCTCTAGATTTAGATAATTTTAAATAATCTAAGCTAGCATCTAATCCACCCAGCATTTGCTGTCTATCTTTATAACCTTCCACAACTCCCTCTTTATACATATGAAAATAAGTCATATGACTACGATTTCTAGTTAATAATACACGGTTTATAGGATAATCACGACGAGTTTTAAAATGATAGTTTTCATTATCCATATATTCATTATTACTCTCACTTCTATCTAATTGATTTATAGTTAGATTTATTGAATCACGGAATTTCTCACTAGTTATATTTCGTCGTATTGGATGATTTAATTTTTTATCTTCTTTAATAGCAGATTCTGTTTCAGACCTGGCTTTATCCAATAAGTCCTTAAACTTAAGTCCAGCTTTATCTGAACGATTATGTTCATATGCACTGAAATACTGAAAGTTAGCTTTTAGACCTTTAGCTAAATAAAATGCCACTAATTCTTTATATTTTTTATCTATTATATATTCAAAATAAGCCAACCTATTGGTAACGTCTTTGTTCCCATGTATTACTAATTTATCCCTATGAACTTCTTCCGTAACTTCCACTTGCATTTTTACTAGATCTTGGATGTCTCTAGATAATTTCATACTATTAGTAGTATCAAATTCTTTAATTCTAAGATTATTTTTACTTTTTTCTAGGTAATAATTCTTAACAGTTTTTAATTGGGGTTCCATATAATACGCTGAAGGCCTTCATACTTTAAATAAACTTGTATTATTTATACTTTCGGCTTGAGTAAATATTATTAAACCATTAGTTCTATTGTTCGCCTTCTCCACCGCTATCCAGGGTAAAGATATACCATATTTAGATTCTAATGTTGTTGTAACATGCGAAATTTTTACTGAACTATGCGGATCATTTTTATATTGAAAATAATAAGAAGGCAAAAAGGTACAACCTTGTAAGTCATTTCTAATTATAGTAACTATTAAGAATCTCCCTTTTAAAACCAAAGAAACCGACCCTAAAAATTCAGGATTATGAAAATAATTTATTGGTCTTACTGCGAATTTCTCTTGCGATCTTTGAACACCTTCAATATTTTTAAGTAGTCACGTCATAGTTGAGATAGGAGAATTCTTTATTTTATCTTTATATTCTTTAATTAGCCTTTCTCTATCTCATCCATCCTCATTTTTTCTGTCAAAGTATGTTTCTAGTTTTTTATTCTCCAGGATATTTATGGTTGATCCATTCTTTATTATACCTGGTTTAGTGAAATGTACACCTTTCCAATCGTAATATCTTTGGTTACCTTGATTAATATTAAACTTCAAAAAACCTGAATTACATGCCTCCTGTAAAAATGGAGTTAGGGATATAAATGCCGCTATATAGCCGGCATCCCCCGCTAGATTCACAGCGCTCTTTAGTGCTATAGCCTCAGACTTATTTATTCCGACCCTCTCTCCCGGAGGGAATCGAGAAGGTCGGACTCCGGAATCGCCAGCGGAGAGAGGGTCAACCCTACTGCACGATATTGTACTTTGTCTACCTCCTCCTCGCTTATTTATTTGCAAGATACCGTATATTATACAAATTGTGAATAATGTTATAATTATAACAATAAACCCTTTTATGATTATTGATATAATTATTGTACTACAATAGTTTTTAATTAAGTAATTTACAATTATAGTAAAGGTTATTCTATACAGATTTACTCTTTCTACAACGTAATCATTATACAAATAATAATCTTTATCCTCTATAGATTCTTTCTTCAGATATTTCACTATAAAATTTAGCAAATAAAAAAACATAGGTAAAGGAAGAGTAAGTATTAATATTGTTATTATAAAACTATTATTATCTTCTATATTTAATAACATAGTAGCTAGAAAATATCTAAAAATATATATTATTATAATAGAAATTATTCACATTTTAAATAAATGCTTTATAATTTTGCCTAGATTATTTATTATCAGTATAATAATTTGCACTAATTTATAGCGTAGCGTACTAAGATCTACTTTTTTATCACTAGGCAAGCCACTATAAAAAAACTGAAAATGTTTTTTATAAAAATTTAGAGCTAAAGCTTTAACTAATATTACACTTAATATACTTAAAAATATAAAAACATAATTTTGTATTATAAAAAGTATGGGAAATAATATAAATAATATTAAAACCATTAATATATAAGTCCTAATTCCAAATAAAGATCTATGACTATAACATAAGATATAATTTATATTACTACCTAATTTAATGTATTTAAGAGGCACACATACTGATGATCCCAAATTTTCGGAAATATTATTTAAGACTTCTATGTATAAACTCCAATCTATTTGAATAGGTGTTACAGCTAGATGTATAAAAACTATCCCTAAAAATTGGTATAATTTTATATTAAAGATATATCGTCAGGCAAGCTCTAGATAATTTATATAAAAGCTGCTTATCTTCTGACGATTTAAAAAAGTAAGAGCCGACTTCGTTCGTAGTTTAAAAAAAAAAAAAGATCTATAACAACTTTGATACACAATTCTACTATTACTAACTAACTTATGAGAAATTTTATTATACATGGTAATTTATGGTAATTTTTAATGTTATGCCTTTGGTTTGGAGAATGAATGTAAAACTGGTGTCGCATTTTATTGATAGAATAATGCTAGCCTATGCGACGACACTGTTTACATAAGACTTGACTGTGGATGACCTCCGGCGTAGAGAAACACACGCACTCACCCACCAAGTCAACTAAGAGTATCAAGCTGGGCTATAATTACAGGCTAAATATCACCTAATTAGCTTTCATTCCAGCTCTATAGAACGAGCTTGCGCCGTAAGTTCGAGCTGGCCAATAAATACAGGCTAAATATCACTAATTAGCTTTCATTCCAGCTCTATACAAACTTGGTAAATTCGAGCTATGCACACGAGCCCACTATATTAGAGTACTTCCCTACAGTACTAGCCTACAGTGGACTCTTATTTAGTCGTAGCTAGGATAAAAATAAATCGCGAGCTTGCGAGAGACAAAGTCGTCTCACCCTCGGGGGAATAGGGGAGATGATTATTTATCGTTATACTTTGCTAGGGAACTTTGTTCCCTAGCAAAGTTTGCGACACGCTAAATTAGCATACATAGCTCTAGCTATCGCATTTTTCAAGTGATGAAACTTGTTATTCCTAATTTTCTATAAGATATAGCCCACTTACAAATCCAGCACAAGCTAGATGGCTAAGCAATTTCGCAACTGCAAAGTAGTGTAGATGCGGCTATGTAGAATTGAACCTACATCATATAGTATGTATAAGAGCTTGCGCCTTAAATCATACTATACTAAACTAAATCCTATAGAATACGGTTAGTCAGATTCGAACTGACACAAATCGAGTGGAAATCGACAAGTCTACCATTAACCTATAACCGTTCAAGCTGGGTATAAAAAAAAATATATTAGAGCGGACTTCGTTCTAGCGAAGATAGCCCTGAGGAGTGATTTGAACACATGAGTATAACTCAGAAAAGCTTAAGTTTTCTGAGTTTATTCTTCCACGAGGAGTAGTACTGCGTACTAGCCAGCTCTATTCCCAGAGCTTGCTATAGACGAAGTCCGCTCTCTACCTCTATAAAAACCTTCTTTAGCTATACATTTAGCTAGGTAAGAAGGGTACATATTAATAAAAGCTGCAGCTCTTCTTATAGAAGTAAAATACACAACTTCATGGGTTTAAACCTTATAATTATCTTCCTAATAGACCTAAATGTTGAGAATTAGCTCCCAGTTTTATTTTAGCCTCTTCGGATAGAGGTTTACCTAATTTAGCTGCACGTATAAATTCTATAGTCTGAGGGCTATGTTTAAAGCCATATAGAGAACCCGCAGTTTTCAAGGTGTTATACTTAAACTCGTAGAGAGCTGGCGGATTCCCTAACGAAGTGTACGCCTTCAGACGGCGGGAATACTAAATAGAGGCGCTGTATTTCATAGCAAGCTCTTAAAAAAAAATATATTTTTTTTTATTACTCTAACGAAGTGTACTCGAATCTCAAAAGGATTGCTGTACGATAGGGTTGGTTTTAGTGTTTTTAGGTCTTTTAATATCGAGCTTGCTGAGTCCGAAGGACTATTGTTTAACGGTTAAATAGTTTATAGGTTTATATACATAATTTTAATATCCGAAAAAGGACTTGAACCTTCAAGGCACTCTGCCTACAAATTTTAAGTTTGTTGTGTTTACCAATTTCACCATTCGGATTTTTTTTTACAATTAGCCAGGGTCGAACTGACAAAATTCGTTTGGTAAACGAATAGTTTACCATTAACTTATAATTGCTTACTTCCTACAACTATAGTCTTTCTTAACTGTCTACCGCCAATGAATATAGCTCATGGTGATACACTTTACACTGTAGCCTTGTCTTAAGACTACGGTGCAAATCTCTATCTAGTGTTATTGTTTTTTATATTAGAGAGAGCTGGATAGGCTTCGCCTCTCCAAATAAATTATCTCTCGTCTGAGTCTTTAGTTATATTTGGACCGATTCCACCACTCAGATTTAGGGCTAAAGTGACTTGAACACTTATAATTACTGTTATGAGCAGTACACTTTACCTATTAAGTTATAGCCCTACGCGGACAAAGGACTTGCACCTCTAACCTCTGGGCATGAGCCAAATGTGTTACTATTACACCAATCCGCTCTAGACTAGATAGGATTCGAACCTACGATGGTAGCATTGAAAGAGCTATGTCGTAACCGCTTGACTACTAGTCCTTTTAAGGCGCAATTAAACTTGCGCCTTCATTTTGTGTATTATAATATGCTACTTATAAAAGTAGACCGGGTTCTTTTGTGCCTACCCACGAACTTAATCTCTGTTTAGTAGGCGAAGCCTCTCCATACCCGGAGGCGCTAGCTATTCCGCCTTTCATTTTGAGTGCATATAGCCCTCAGATTTCATTTAATCCCTATTACTAGTCCTCAGGACCAGCAAGCTCTAAAAAAAAAATCTATTTTTTTTTTAAGAGCGGACTTCGTTCGCGCCCACGAAGTCTGGTTTAGGGGCGCCCTACCTCTAGTAGTGACTCTTTCTAGACTTATCAAATTAGAGATAATAAATCTATTATTCACTAATACGTCTAAAGAGGTCTCACCGCTTGACTACTAATCCTAGCTTGCTAAAGCAGTAAGCTTTGCCTAATTCGAAGAATAGTAGCTTCGCTAGGCAATAAGGCGCAACTCTATAAAGAGAGGAGTAGTACTGCGTACTAGCCAGCTCTATCCCCAGAGCTGGCTATGAAGAGCTAGCGCCCTTAATCCCAAAGGGATAGAGCAGTAAAAAAAAATAAAGAGAGAGAGGCGGAGCCTATTCGTCACCGCCTTATTTTTTTTTATCTAATCCCTAGCTTGCGTAGCAAGCTAGGGATATGGCGCCTTACTATTTGTCAGCCCAATGCAAGTATCGCACTTACTTCTATTGATTACAAAACAATTGCATTACTTTTATGCTAATCAGGCTTATTTTCGGAGAAAATACTAGCTACAATTTGCTAAAATTTAAAAAAGCCAAACCACCCGATAGCTAAGTATATCCTGGTATGGTTGGCTAATTTCTGCTGAGCAGAAATAGGCATGCATTGTACATGCGATATATGTATAAATAGTTATTTATAAAATTAGTACTTTATTCTTAAAAATCTCCAGATTCGTACGGATAAAGCCTATATTACATCCTTCGTAATAATATTTTACGTATATTTAAGAAATATCTTAAGATAAGCTTCGTGCCTATATGCTTTCAGCACTTATCCTTAACCAACTTAGCTTTCCTGCCGTGCCTATGCTATATATTTATCTTAGTGAAAGAAACATCCCTATGTATAGCTAAAGCTATACAGATATATAGAATTTTTATCCTATATTTTAATATTTGGGCACATAGACAACAGGTAAACCATAGGTTAGTAACTATTATTTAACCCTTTTACAAATTAAATTCTTCTTGTTCCTTTCGTACAAAAGTTAGTTCTTATTATATTCTAATTCCCCCTAGAAGATAGAAACCATACTGTCTCACGACGTATTTAACCCAGCTCATGTAACTTTTTAATCGACGAACAGTCGCACCCTACATAGTTCCTGCATCCATGAGGATAAGTTAAGCCGACATCGAGGTGCCAAACCGCGCACTCATTTTGTACACTCTTGCGCAAATTAGCCTGTTCTATGTGTTATCATAAAAGCGTCCGAGCGATAAAAAAATTAAAGAGAGCTTGCTATGCAATACCCCCTTGCCATTTTTTTATTGCTGTACAAGCAATACCTCCGGTATACGAAATACCGAAGGATAGCTATAGCACTTATATTTCCATTTTTTTCAAAACGGTTCAGACTATGTCTTCATTATTATTATATATATATATTTTAGTAGGTGTGCCTCTATATTTTTTTTAAGAGCTTGCTGGTCCGTAGGACTAATAATCCCGACCTTGCTGGTCCTCCTGATCCCTAGCTTGCGTAGCAAGCTCGGGATATGGATGGACTAGGGATAAGCCTTTCTTTATTTTCCGCCTATTCAACCTTTTACTGCAAAGGCTCCAATACGACGTTTTGATTTAGCTATTGAATAAGTTACATTTGATTTAGAATTACCTCTAAATAAAACTGAACTTAAACCTCTAAAAGAAGAATCTACATTTTTTAATCCTCCTTTTCATTTTAATGAATAGATAGATCTATCCGCTCTGTAACGTTTAGTTAATCTACCTTTAACTTCTAATCTTATACCTGCCATATTTTTATATCCAATAGATTTATAAATAGTATTATGGATATTTTCTTTATTAGCATCGCTGCTATGCATTATTCCATTATTTATATCTGAAGGGTATGTACCATCTAACAGTTTAGATAGAGAGGAGCTTTGCGCCAACCCTCCTAACGAAGTGTATCCCGGCTGCGTAGCTGCCGGATATACTATATTAGAAATTATTTTTAAATCTTTAAATTTACTTTGAAATAGATCCATTTTTTGATCACCTTTTATTATAGATCTTTCTTTAATCGTATTAATATTAGGTAAATATGCTCTATTTAAAATACTAAACATAGAATTTATATAATTTATTCTTCTTTTTCTTAATTTTAATGCTAATGCATTAGTAAAAAGATCTGTATGATATGCGACAGATTTTAAATTAATTATATTATATTCTATTTTTTTTCCTAGAATTTTATTTAATATATTACTTAATTTAGGTAAAAACACCAATCTGTTGAATTTATATTGATTAAGAGAATATAATAAGTCATATTTTCTTAAGTATTTTAGATATTTTCTCGCATATTGGTTAAGAATAACACCTCAAACTTTTTTTAAATAAAGATCTTTTAATTTTATAAATTTATTTAAATATTCTAGTTTATATTTTATAAATTTGGTTTTTCTTATTATATCACTAATAAATATATATTGATCTTTATATTCACCTAAGATTTTATAAATTTTTTCTATATTTTCTTTATATAATAAAAAATAACGTTTGGCTATTAATTTTTTACTTATTTTTTTATTTATTTTTAAATATTTTTTTTTTAAGACATTTTTTTCTCTATTTAGAGTATACAGAGTAATTATTGCTTTATTATTAGTATGTTTAATTTCAGCATTACTTACGTGTATTCTTCTTAATAAATTACGTCTTCTTTTTAATAATATAAATTTAGATCCTGTATATTTATGATCTTTAAAATATAAATTAAAGTAACCTTTTATTATTTTGTTTATATTTAAATCATTAACTGGTATATTCTTTAATGTATTTTTATTATAAGAATAGATAGTATTCTTTCATTCTTTAGAAAATGAAGGTAAATATTTGGTTATTCCTATATCACCTATTTTTTTCTTTAAAAGTATTGTTTTAGATTGTTTTAAATTATTATTATAAATTTTCGAGCTAACTTTGCCTTGCCCACCTTTAGAAGAGGCGGCTTGAAAGTTAACGATTCCCGGCGTAGCCGGGAATACTACGTTACCGTCTTTATTCATTTTTCTAAATATTTATTCTTTCTTTTATTTTTTTTTATATATATATATATAATAATAATGTTGGGTGTAAAAAAGGATTATTGTTTAGTATTTTTCGAAGAAAAAACTGCAAGTAAAAGCAACTAGCTTTATATATCGGCTAGCTTGCTCTTCCTCGAAAACTGCATATAACTCACCTTATAGTCGTTGAACGTCTTTATCTTATAATTTATGCTAAGATAAATTTCGCTTCAAATTTACATAGCGAGCTTTATAGACGGAGTCTCGTAAAGCAACGCGTAAGTAATTTTTGAAATTAACCCAATATATTATTAATTATTCTTACTTCTCAATATAGGTTGCTGGCTGATTCCTGATTCCTGTAATCCCGACCTTGCTGGTCCTCCTGATCCCTAGCTTGCGTAGCAAGCTCGGGATATGGAAGGACTAGGGATAGAGGCATTCTTTAAGCCCCGTAGGGGGTAGGGAATATGTATTTTAAAAAAAAAAGCGCCGACCTATACCACAGTGAAATAAAATATTAAAGGACAAACATCCCTAGCGTAGCTTTTCCAATAATCCAAGATCTTTCCTTGTTGCATCTTGTGATCCTATGCCCTGCTTACGCAACTGTAAGATTTGTTGATAATCAAACAGTAAGGCAAGATTTAGCCGTTGAGCTTTTTAGATAATTAAAACATAACTATTAGAGCATAGCTAGATAGCCAGTCTTAATAGTTAAAAAATATTAGTGCGAGCTTGCTATGAAATACATAGGCGCAGCTACTACTTAATATTTTTATTATCTCTAATTTCTATATAGTGAAAATCCTACCTTTTTTTAAATATATATACAACGAATGTACATATAAATAATTTTATATGATTAAAAATAGTTCTACTACCTTAAATCGCAAACAAAATAATTATAAATTATTAGACACTCCTGTTTACTCTTTACAGGGTCTGTGCCCCACATAAACTGTCCCCTAGCGATAGTTCCTTAACCAAGGGTACTTATCTATTTCTGCAGGCATAAATCCAAATTTAAGTAAAATCTAGCCTTATGCGCTAACAGCAGAAAGGAAAATAAGCTGAATTAGGTTGATTTACTACGAGCTTAAGCTCGTCCTAAACCAATTCATTCATATGAAAAAAAAATAAAGGATTCTCATTGTCATAGAGCCAGCTTGCTAAGCAAGCCGGCCGTCAATTACCTTATAAACTGAAAATTGTTTATCATACTCTATAATTAGTGACAGTAAAGCTGCATAGGGTCTTCTCGTCTAACTAGAGGTAAACTGTATCTGCACAGCTATTCCAATTTCACTGAGTCAATCATAGAGACAGCTGTTGTATCGTTACATCATTCATGCAAGACCGCATTTAACGGCCAAGGCATTTCGCTACCTTAGGACCCTCACGTTAAGGCCGCCTTTAACCGGGGTTTCCGTCTACATCAAATATTAGTATATTTAATTATATCTGTTAACCAGCCGGCACCGGGCAGACATCACACTCTATACTTAGATTTTTAATCTTTCAGCAAAGTGCTGTGTTTTAATTAAACAGTCGTACAACACTATTTCATGCTTCTTCCTCTTTACCTGATATTAATCAAGAATAATGAGCTCTCCTTATCCCGAAGTTACGGTAGTCAATTTGCCGAGTTCCTTTATGATTGTTAGCTCATTTACGCCTTCGTATTCTCTACTAGCTTACTTGTTTCAGATTCTAGGTACGGTTACTTTCCATTTACAGCTATAGCTAGTTCTAGCTATAGCTTAAACTTATTACTATTTTTCCAGTACATTTTTCACTTAAAATGTCGTCCTTAGTATGAAAGATTGTCTCATCGTTTTAATCTTTTGATTCCATAAACTTAGAGGCCGTTACTTAATTACATCCATAAGCTTTAGGCGGAAAATTTTCTTTTAGTTACTCATGTCACCATTATCACTTGAGTTAAATTATTATAATTTCATTTAAAAAATAAAAATCTTAATTTAGCTCAACGTTCTGCTACCCCATTTAATTATAATTAAAGAGCTTGCTATGAAATACAGCAGGACTATTAATTATAAAATAATATGGACAAGGTTTCGGTATATTGTTTAGATCCGATAAATTTTCGATGCTTTTAAAACTTAACAAGCGCTCTGTTACGAGGTCATAAAATTATGGCTGCTTCTAAGCCTATCTCCTTGTCGACTTTAATAAAAACCTTCTTAATTTCACTCAACTAATAATTTAGGAACCTTAACTCTTGTTCTGGGCTGTTTCCCTTTTGACATACAACCTTATCATTCTATGTCTGATGATTTAAGATATATCTTTGCCATTCCGAGTCTACATACTCACTGATAAAATCTTCATGATCCCCCAATTTGTACAAAATAAAACATGGGCTTAACTTGCTAACAAGCTAAGCCTTATGTCTTGTCTGAGATTAAATTCTGTACCTGCTAAGATATTATACTTAAATTGCCTACTGTTATAGGTTTCGCAGAAAACCAGCTATCCTGGTCAGTATTGTCTTTCACTACACCTACCATAATTCTTCGGATATTTATGCTACAATATTCCGTTCGGACTTTTATAATCCTGATTATGGTAAAATCACCAGGCTTCGGGTCTAACTTTAGACACTTACCGTTATTTTAACGCTCGGTTTAACTACGTAGAATCTCGCATCTAATGTTAACTTGGTGACCCATTATGCAAAAGGTACGTTCTAACTTTTTTATTTTTCCGAACTGCTTATAAAATTACTGTTTTTGTTTTGGTTCCCTCACGGTACTTTCCACTATCGCTTACATATTATATTTAGCCTTTGAGGAAGGTTCCCCATTAAATTTAAACAGTTTATCCACCATTTGACTTTCTAGGCTACTCTATTTTAGCTCACGCTAATCATAGAATCTCTTTTGATTTCTTTTCCTGAAGTTAATAAGATATTTCAATTCACTCCGTTTATTATTAGATTTCTCTTAGAGTTAATATAATTATAGGCTTGTAGGTAAAGAATTGCTCATATTACTGGTTGCCTATTAAAAGCGAGCTGCTCGCTTGCTATGAAATACGGCCAGCATATATATACAATCAGCTAGCAAGCCTATTTATATAAATAAATCTCTTTAATATGTAGCTTAAATTCTACAATAATTTCTTTCTATACTTATATAATTTAGGAGCAGCTAGCGAAACGCTGGCGCACCTAAATTACATTTATACTTTATATATCCAAAGCGAGCGGTAAAAAAAAATAGCTTTTTTTCTACCAGCTTCGCGATTCTGATTTGTACCGGAGCAGTAAAAAATATATTATACCGCTGATCCCTCCGTCCGAAGGCGGATGGGATACTAATTTCTGGCGAAGCACTGAAATATGCAAGGGTCGAGCAGGAGTAGGCGTAACCTTTGCGGATTTCTGGGATTTTTTTCAAAGAAAAAAATACTGAGCAGAAATAAGCCTCCTTCGAGGCTATTTTCGAAGAAAATAGCCTTATCTTTTTTTATCCCTATTTTTTTAGAGTTTAGACTTTTAGCTAGCACGATGCTTGCTTATATGTAGTGTAGCCTTCGCTAATTTCGAAGAAATACAGCAATAAAAAAAATGGCGCAAGCTCTAACTTTATTTTTTTAGAGCTTGCTAATTTCGAAGAAATATCGAACCCACAAATTTATCTATTATTTTATCTCTAATACTTCTAAAATTCATCGGATTATTATGATTCGAACATAACTAGTCTTCGTCCCAAACGAAGTGCCTACCCAAGCCGGCCCTAATCCGTCAAAAAACAAGAGTACTTGGACTTGAACCAAGAATTTGAAGGTTGAAGCTTCCTATTTTGCCAATTAAACTACACTCTTCAGAGAATATCCGATTTGAACGGATGCGGCTAGAATATAACCTAATAAGACTCAAGCTTACCGCCTTAAACCACTCGGCCAATTCTCTTTAATTCCTCAGCGAATCGAACGCTGATATCATTCTTATCAAAAATGCACTCTACCGTTTAAGTTAAGGAATCTTATAGGGAGGCGCGAACGAAGTCCGCTCATCAGCAAACTCGCTCAGCAGTAAAAAAAAAATGGCGCAAGCTCTAACTTTATTTTTTTTTCCTCGCTTCGCCCAAGTGAGAGGAACTTTCTTCCTCTCACCCTCGGATTAGTGGCGCAAGCTCTGCTGCTCCTCTAACCCTTAATACTGAAAAATGAAGGATTTGAACCTTCAACTTATTGTGTGTAAAACAATCGCTCTACCATTGAACTAATTTTTCTTTATCCGTTTCCTGCTATTAGCTTGCTAGAGGGTATTGCCGTATTCCCTAGTCCATCCATATCCCGAGCTTGCTACGCAAGCTAGGGATCAGGAGGACCAGCAAGCTCGGGATAAAAAAAATATATTTTTTTATCCTTCGGCAGGCAGGAGGGAATACGGCAATACCGAAAGCGGATGAATTTTTTACTAGGGCTAGCTTCGCTAGAACGAAGTCCCACCCTGCGTAGCTGGGATACTACTGAATCGCCTTCTCATTTTTAATAGTAATTATTATAGCACCCGTCATAGCTAATAATAATATAAAACTAGCCATAAATATTCACATATTGTGACTTGTATATAATATATGCCCTATAGTTGCTGTATGCCCTGTTTCAGCCATATTATTATCTCAACTATTACTTGATACAAACATAATATTCGCATTTGTAATGTCTATGTTTTTATTAATATAATTTAAAATATCGCTAAATTTATTTCAAGGTAAATAATATAGTATAGTATTTAATTTACTACTGTAATTATTTAATATCGCCATGTAATAAGGTAGTATTTGGAATATAGTAAAATTTGCAAGGATTGTAATAAATAAACCTAAAGATACACTATTTCTATTATTACTTTGTAATTCACTTGTTCTTATATTTATTAACATTAATATAAATAAAAATAATATTGAAACTGCCCCAATATAAACAATTAAATAAGATAAACCTATAAATGTAAGACCTATTAATATTAAATATACTGATATATTTGCAAATAAACCTATTAGAAATATTACTGAAACAATAGGGTTTTTATTAATTATTATTAAAATACCACATAATAAAGCTGTTATGCTAATTATATCTAAGGATCCTGTTAAATATCCATTCGAGAAAATCTCAGGTGTAGCTAGAAGTTGATAATACATTGTATTTTTTATACTTATATTAACCTAATATTTAGGATAGCAATAAAATTATATCTTGCTAGTGCTAATCCAGGAGCTTGCTCCTGCTGTATTTCATAGCGAGCAGTAAAAAAAAATAAGAGGAGGCGAAGCCGCGAAGCGGCGAAGCCTATCCCTTGATTTTTTTAGAGCCTGCTGATCCCGTAGGGATATTGAGTAGTAAAAAATATGCCTACGACCCTTACTAAGCAAGAATATTTTATCAAATTTATCTATATAAAATAGATTACCGCCTTAATTAAGACTTAAACTTATCTGCTGTAAATATGCGGGAGAGCCTCTCCCGCGCCTCCTGGGAGGCGCAGCATAAGAGCTTGCTGTAGTAGCTACGCCAGGCGCGTATAAAAAAAAATATATTTTTTTTTAAGAGCTTGCTGGTCCGTAGGACTAATCGTCTAGAGATTGCTTATCCGAAGGATAGTCCCTCCAGTATAATAAATTAAGAACCTCAATAATACATAGATACGTATAAGAAAAGTCAAACTACATCAACGAAATGTCAGTATAATATTCCAGCTTCATAACCAAGATGATGATGATCTGTTAAATGGTATGAATATATTCTTCATAAAGCCACTGATAAGAATATTGTACCTATAATAACGTGTACAAATAAAAAATATTAGCAATAATTTTCATTATTGTTTAGACTATGTCTTCTTATTAGTGCTTATTATTAAACATGAATTAATAATAATTAATAAGTAGAGTGTTATGCTATTCTTTTACTTAAGGCTATGAAATAGAGCTCTAAGTAACTTTATATTTATTAGCTAGTCGTTGAACCTTTATATATGGAGCTTGCGCCTTCAACAATATATACTTGGCAGCAAATTTTCTTAAAGAAGATTTTTTTGCTTTTTACTCTATTTTTTATTCATATATATTTAATTAAACACAAAACTATAACCTTTATATGATTTTCCTGAACTTAAACATTCTTTAATATATTTACGAGATACGTTTATATCCTTTGCACATTCAGACATACTGTTATACATTCTTTTTTCTGATTTACCAGATGGAGATACCATACCGTCTATAATTACTACAATTTTGGTAGAATCACTTACTAAATTATTAGTATTTCTGTAATATCTAATATTATTTCTTACCTCATAAGGACTATCGATTAAATAAAGTTTAGATAATTTATTCTCTATTTCTCCTATAGCAACCAATTCTTTACCCTTAAGTAAATTATTATTAGTTGTAAGTCTATACTTATTCATATGCAACTTTATAGCATCAAATATAAACTTACCTTCTAAAGTAGTATGGTAACCTTTATAATAAAGATCTACCAATTTTAATCATAGTAAAAAATCCTTATGTTTTAATGTTTTTAATAGTACCTTCGGAGAGCTTGCGCCGTCATCCTGATAAATTAAAGGTATAAAGTTTTCTCTTAATTCTTGAATTTTATTAAGTTCTAAAATTATCATTGGGTTTTTACCCTCTCTGGATGAAGTATATAAAACTTTACCTGTATTTAAGAATTCTCTTATTTTATTATATAATTCTAATTCCTTTATGTTATTTTCTAACTTAAATCTAGGTACGTACTTATTAGTGGAAAAAGTTGCTTCACCATCTATAAATCCGGCTAGTCAAAAGTTAGTTATTCTTATCTTATTAGCGATAGTGCTAGGTATTAATGTACCTTCTGCTCTTTCTCGCATATCTTTTTGAAGTTTAATTATTTCTAATTTATCAGCTTCAGACAATTTTTTATTATTTCTTTTTAATTCTACTGCTTTCTCAAAAGATATAAAATTGTGATATTTAGAACTGTTAAGATTAACATAATTAAATATAGGAATTATTACATATAATAAAGAATTTATATCGTTAACGAAGTAATTAACTCTGCCTTTTGATTTAGAAATATGTCCACATTTTAGTGTATTCATAATATTCTCTAATACTCCTAATTCATCTTCATGAAGACCTATTTGAAAAGTATATTGAACATATTTAAATGTATTATCTTTTAAATCAGTGGTTTTAATGTTAAAATTACCTTCTGCATCGGTAAATCCCACCAGTCACTCTATAAATTGTTTATCTATATAATATTTATTATTAGTACGCGAAGCTACAGGTAAAGTTATTAATAACTTATCCGTAGTCACCGACCCTTGCGTGGGACTGTTTATTATGTTTGTTTGTGTTGTATATATATATATGAAAAGGGCTACACATATTAACCCGTGGAATCCTGTTCCGAAGAAGAAACATGTACCAAATACACCGTCACTAATAGTAAATGAAGAAACGCTATATTCTACCCCTTGGAAGAAAGTGAATATTAAAGCTAATAGAACTGTAAAGATAGAACCATATAAAGCTCCTTTTCTTTCTCCTTTTATTAATGAGTGGTGCGCATAAGTAATAGTTGCTCCACTAGATAATAAAATCACTGTGTTAAGTAATGGTAATTCAAATGGGTTTACAGGTTCTATACCCATAGGTGGTCATTGAGCTCCTATTTCTACAGTAGGTGTTAATGCACTCATTTTTTTTATTTATTTGTATACTTATGCTACTACGTAGCATAAGTATACTATAATATGGATTTAAATTTTATACATCGAGCTTGCGCCTTGTAATACTGCTTTTCTTTGTTTATTCATTCTACCTTTTATTTTCTTTATCTCATCTAACCCTTCTCTAGTTAAATGAGCTTTATTACCTATAAGAAGTGCCGCCTTTTTAAAGTCTTCATAGTTTAAAGATTTGGCTCCATGCAATTTAAACTTTTCAAATATTGGAAGGATTTTATCCCTAACATCTGTAAACTTTTCAACTATAAACTCACCGCAATCTGATTTAGCTATATATCTACCACAATTCAAAGTTTGTATTAAACTTTGCAAGAGTTCTTTATCTCTACTATGTTGAGTTAAAATAAACCTTAATCAGACAGTTTCACCTAGTTTAGACGCTGGTGATTTCTTTAATGCTATGAAGAAACATCCTTCAGCATCAGTAAAACCAGCTAACCAGTGTAAATCTTGCATATCTCTACTTGGGACTCCTGATCTAGCAAGGGATGCTTCGCGAGCGGTATTTAAATTTGGAAAGGCTAAATTTAAAGAGTCAGATAATTCACCGTTATTTAGTGTAGATTTAATGGATACTATCCTGTTTAAACCTTCTAAAGTAAGATGTTTACCTTGTTTCATTATATTTATAACTTCTTTAAATAATATATAATCGGAATATTTACAAGTTAGTAAAGGGTAGTTATCAAAATGATCAATAATAGTATTTAAATCATCTAGACCTGATACTCTGTATTGAACAGATTCTGCTCCCAACTTAGTAACTTTACCTACCCCAAAGAATAATCTTATTTGTTCCAACAGAGCGATATCTTTTTCATGAAGACCTATTTGAAACGTAGCTTTTACTCTGTAACCAGTTTTAAATTTTACGTCTTGATTAATCCCCACAAAGAAACATCCTTCTCCATCAGTAAATCCTGTTACATAATTAGGATTTAATGTTAAAGATGTATTAAACGCTGAAGAGGCACGCCTACTAATTCCCTGCGGGGACATTTGCTGGGAATAGCTATAGGTAGAAAATAAAGATTTTTGAAGGATATTCGTGCTACTAGCACATAGAATATTTTTGGTATATCTACTACGTACTCTATGAGTAGTAGTAGATATAACAGTATTAACATCTTTTTGTTGATGTATAAAAACCAAGTTTCCCTGGCTCTCAGAGCACACCTTACAATATTTAGAAAATATTGAAGAACCGTCTGCTCGTTGCTCTTTTACAGATATAAAACTATCTGATTTAGATCCGCGATAGCCCATTCATTGGCTTAAGCCAATAATCTCTAATGATGTTACTATACCCTCAGTCATTAATGAGGCCACTATAAGTCTTTCGACAGATAGCTTAGTTATTAGAGCTTTAGGGTTTCCCCGGAGTTTGGCTCTTATCCACAATGCATTTTGTCTATGGAAGAATGCTCAAAAGATAGCTACAAAAAATAAACCTTCAGATACTATAAATAGTATTACTCCTAGATTTAATCCTTTTTGCACTGATAATGTGTGATTTCCTAAATATGTCGATAGATATTATAAATATATTTCTATATTTTTTGGACTATACCTTAATTAATGGGTTAGTAGGCTCCACCTACTAACGTATTAATTTTTAACGTCTAGTCTCTGAAGACCCTAAAAGATATTTATCCGTCTTTTAGTTTCCTGCTGATTAGCCTAATTTTAGGGTTTTCCAGCAACTTGTTAAATTTAAAGAGAGCACATATACATTAAATTATTATTATTAAGGCGCTAGCTCTTAACCAATAGATTTTTTATTTTTAATCTACCTTGTTCAGTAAGATGTTGTTTAAGTAGTATCATATTATATACTATTTCTCACTTTTTAAAATCAGTAAGTTTATCTCCTATTAAAGGAAATTTATTAAAATAATCTATAAGATAACTTACATTATTTATAGATTGTATACTAACTGATAATACTTCCGAATTGGTATTATTTTTATATGTTTTTAAATTAGCATTAAGAAATAAAGCTAAATTTTCCATAAAAGGTTTCATCGAGGTTGATGTAGCTTTATCATATAAACGTTGATCTAATCTAAATTTCAAAGAAATATTTTCACTTACAGATCTTTTACGAGTTTCAGATTTAGGTTTACGAGCGAAGCGCCCTACATATTTAATTCCGAAATGTCCATCTGCTTCACTAAAACCTGAGAATCAACTATTATCTGTAAAGCTAGAATTATCTAATAAACTTTCCGATATATTTAAATCATATTTATTGTTCATAAAATTGATTAAATCATTAAATCTCTGGTTTTTTGGTGTTCTAAGTTTTCCGTGTACTAAATTTATAAAAAGAATAATACTTTCTTTATCTCCAATAATATAACGAAGAATATTTTCTCCTGATTTTTGAAAACGTCCTATATTACCTAATTCTGATTGTATAAATGAATACATACCTATATTATTAATATGGGAAGTAAATACTATTCTAGGATTAAGTACTCTATTTAAACTTGTAACTCCTAAAGAAGGAAGAGAAATAGAACCGTCTCCTTCTAAAAGACCTGCTAAATAATAACCTAAGTTATTATTATTAGTGAAAACTGTAGTATTGTTTTTATTTCTATATGTATATAAAGCCTCTTCTAAATGGATAGAAGGAATTTTTTGTGCGATATTCAAATAATAATTTAATGTATTGTTTAATTTAAGTTTACCCTCGGCTATTATATCTCTAAATCAGAAAGCCATAGATGCTACTAATGTAATTAATGATAAGTAAAACACTATATAGCTGTTGCTAAATAAGTGCATTGATAATGCTCCATTCACTGTTACTGTAAATAAAGCAATACTTGTATACAGTGGTCAAGGAGATGGTGACACTAAATGGAATGGATGATCCTGAAAATTACTTCTTATTAAATTTGTCATATATATTATATATTATAAATCTTGTAGTTTTGTACACAAGTTAAAAGCCCCTAAGATGAATCGAACATCTATCATAATATTAACAGTATTATGCTCTACCGTTGAGCTATAGAGGCTCAAGCAATAAAAAAAAAATAAAGAGGCTAGCTTCGCTAGCCCATATACGAGCGAAGCTCGCATGGAGACTACGGAAAAGAGGTGATTCGAACACCTAAATGTATAAAACATAATACTTAGCAAATATCTTACCCTACCTATGGAAACTTTTCCTGCATTAGCTCCGAAAGGGCTAGCGAAGCTAGCCTTACCTCTCGTTTGCCTCGCAGTAATAGTGCAAGCTAAAAGCTAGCACTTGTCTATAAAAGCAAGCTAGCAAGGAGTAAAAAAAAATATAAATTTAGAGCTTGCGCCTTCTACGCTAGCTTGCTTAGTATAAAAAAAAATATATTTTTAGAGCCTGCGCCATTCGGTCGACTAGCTTGCGTAGTCTATAAAAGCTAGCGAAGCTGCTATGTATGCTATGTATGCTACTATACGAATTAGATCAGAATCGAACCGACATCTACTTCCGTGACAAGGAAGTCCTTTACCTAATTAAGTTACTAATTCTAGGAGACAAGAGATTCGAACTCTTAAAAGCAATAGCTATTGAGTTTACAGCTCAACCCTTCTTACCAATAAAGGAACCCTCCTTTATATAGGCGCTAGCTCGGAAAAAAAAAGATATTTTTTTTTCATGCTTGCGCTTATATTATATATATTTATGGTTAATATTAATTAATCCCGGGCAACTTCCACTACCCGAACCGTATTTCGACTTAACACTAATTAGAGCCACGCATACGAAGATTCCCAATAAAAGAATATATAAAACCTATTTGTTTTTTTTACTTGTTACTAAGAAAGCAAACTTATTGCGCATGCCCCTTTCAGCATGTGACGAGTGGTTAGTACCAATCCAAGGTCTATTCACCGTGACATGGTGATTCACGATTACTAGTAATTACTTATTCATATAGTCGAATTTCAGACTACAATCCTTAAAATTTATATCCTATTTTTTGAGATTAGCTTAAATTCACATTTTTGCATCTCTTTGTTTAGGAATATGTGGCACGTCTATAGCCCACAATATCACACAGCGATCAAATTTATCATGCAAATAATAAATAGAACGACTCATATAACTTTTACTGATTCATATTAGATTTTATATCTAATATTTCAGCTAATCCTTCTTTAGTTAAATGTTCTCCCTTATTAATCATCTTAGCTACTCTATTAAAATCCATAAAATCTCAACTCTTCTTACCCTGAATAGGGTATTTAATAAAGAAAGGTATTATTACTGATGTAATATCTTTAGTATTAGTAGTCTCGAATTTTACAGAATTTCTAGATAAATAAACATACTTGTTTTTATCTAAGTTAAAATATGTAGTTAAGTAGTTAACGAATTCTTTATCTTTGATATGCAAATCAATAGCAAATCTCAATTGAACTCTTGTACCTAACTTAGTAGTTTCAGATTTACTAACTTTTATATTAAAACTACTATCTCCACTTGAAAATCCTGCCATTCATTGAGGATCAGGTATACCTTTAAATTTATACTCTGAGCTACTCAAATCGAATTTATTTACTAATCTGTTTATACTTGATAAACCTTCTTCAGTTAAGTGCTCTTTATTTTTAATTAAATAAAAAGCTTCTTTAAATATTCTATAGTCAACACCCTTACATGTTACAAGTGGGTATCTATCAAAATGATCCACAATTACTTGTAAATCTTTAATAGATTCTACTCTATACTGTATCGAGTGTTCACCATGCTTATGAATACTACCTACACCTCAAAAAGATTTAATTGCTTCAAGTATAGCTGTATCCTTAGTATGTAATCCTACGGCAAATATAGCTTTAACTCTGTAATTAGTAGCATAATTTTTATTATGCTGAATTAAAATAGAGAAAGAAGATTCTGCATCTGAAAATCCTGTTAAAAATCAAGGATTTATTGAGCCATTTAACATTGATTTCTGGGATAAGTTGTTGGCTGAATACGTCCTTATTTGATTTATTTGATTAGAAAGGATTTTGACTTGATAATTCCTCTCGGAACCCGTTAGAGTATACCTTAACATTGGATTATTTAATACTCCAATGTAACTACCGTCTACTCGTTGCTCTTTTACAGAAGTATTTGCAAATACTTCTGACTTAGATCCGCGATAGCCCATTGCTCTTTCGATTATCTTCTGGCTTGTTACTATACCTGAGTAATTACTTCAGCCACTCATATATTTTCATATATGGCTTAGTACCAGAAGCTTTAGGGCGTCCCCGGAATTTGATAGTTCATCCCACGATGGTGATTTCCTAGATCACTCAGCAGGCCATGATGACTTGTCTTTGTCCCCTTTTTCTTTCCAAATTTCCAGGAAAGAATGCTTTATCGTAAATAAAAAAAAATAAAGCCAGGGATTACGTTAATTTCATGGAAACCACAGTTTCACAACATTAACTGGAAACAGCCGTGCAACTCCTGTAATAAAATTATTCAAATTGTGGTAAGGTTTTTCGTGGATCATCGAATTAAACAACATACTTCACTACTGGTGTCAGAAACGGTCTAGTGATTTCAGTTCCTGCGTTGCCACATTACTCTTGAGGTGAAATGCTTACACTTTCATTTATAGACCAGATATATTCAATATTTTTATATATAGGGATTATATATATTTATATCTAACCTATGGCATTCATCATTTACTGCAAAGACTACTTGGGTATCTAATCCTGTTTGTTCTCTGTGCCTTCGTCCTTCAACGTCAGTTTTTACATAGAGGGCTGCCTTCGCCTTTACAGAGTCCCTTTGGTATCACGAAATTTCATCTCTCCTCCTCAAGTACTGCCCTCTTACATAAAACTCTAGTCTTATACTAACATTTTATAAGCTATATAGACCGTCTGGGTACCCTTTAAACCTAATTAAGATGAATAACACTAGTCTCTTACGTATTACCGCGACTGCTGGCACGCAATTAGTCAAGACACGATATATATACTGTCATTATCAATATATAAACAAAGTTTCATTCAATTCTAATAAAATCTTTTCATATGGGACGGCCAGCCCTATGGTGTTATACAACTCGCCCTCACAATAAGACTTCTCTTAAAGGTATCGGGCTTGACCCATAGCTGTTTGCTCCCCATACTGGAAGACTTGCCACTTCTCCAAGTTGCCAGTTCAGCCGTTAGGCCATTGACCAAGATTCCTCACTGCTGTACTAACTTGCATTGGGGTTTTTTCAGACCCAATGTGGTCGATCAACCTTTCAGATTCGACTACGAGAGTTTAAGGCTAGTTAAGTCATCACCTTAACTACTACCTATCTCGAAGATATTTATTATCCTCTTAAAGCAGAAACATCATTATAGGGTAGTAACTCACTAATAACTCACCCCGACCCATTTATTAGCGGTTTCTTACTACACCCTTGTTTCCTTTAATTATTATGAAGGATTTACCTCCACTTTAAGGCCGGCGAAGAATATCATTATACTCACCTGTACACCACTTTTTAATTTATCAATTAAAACGTACGATTAGCATGTGTCAAGCACTTGGACAGCATTCAATCAGAGCCATCACCAAACTCAACTTTTACTTTTTTTTTTCTGATATAGAACTATTCATATATCACTAATGGATCTAAATCTATTGACTAAGGTAAAAACATATAAGCTATTTACTGTGAATTTTACTAAAACAGATAATTTTCTATAAAATGCTAGTTGCTCGCGATTTTTCATATAAATTATATAAATAATTTTGTATTATTTTCTTCCTATACATCATATAACTTTTATTAATTTCCTGGGCGCTAATTCCGTATCCCTGGTCCTCCTGATCCCTAAGGGATATGGAAGGACTAGGGATACGCCTTATTTTTTTTATTGCTGGAGCTTGCTGGTCCTGAGGACTAGTGAAACGAATAGCGCCTTCAGGATAAATTGTTATTGTTCTTATAACTTTCCTCAATATAAACACTTAGTACTAATAACGAGTAGCCCCTGGGGGCGAGTAGACGAAGTCTAGTAAAAATAAAAAAAATGGCGCAAGCTCGTTCTTTATTTTTTTAGAGCCTGCTAATTTCTGGCGAAGCACTGAAATATGCGGGATTTTTTTCGTAGTACAGCGATATCCCTTGTTACGAAGTAACAAATCCATCCCACCCTCACAATTTAATTTAATAAACTGCTATGCTAAATACATTGATATTTTTCTTATACTAAACTCGTACAGCTTAATGTAAATCTAATCCGTCTTTTATATAAGAACTTGATAATACCACGAACACTTGCGCTTGGATGAAGGCTATAGCTAATTCAAGACCTGAGAATGCTATAATAAATAATAAAGGTATTAATCCTAAAATAAAGAAGATAAATCCTGAATTCATTATATTATAAACAAACCCACTCAAGATGCTTAATAGCATATGTCCCGCAGTGATATTAGCGGCCAATCTAAGACCTAATGAAACGTTTCTCGCTAAATATGATATGAACTCGATAGTAACTAATAAAGGTAAAAGTGCTAAAGGACAACCAGCAGGTACTAATAAAGAAAAGAATTTTAAACCATGTTTTTGGAATCCTAATATAGTTGCACCTAATACTATTGTGAAACTAAGAGCAAATGTTAACGCAAAATGGGCTGTAGAAGCAAAGCTGTATGGACAACACAGTAAGTCTTATAGACTTACCGCGGTGGACTATATCTTAATCACTTAGTTGTTATTGTAAAACAGTGTTAAGTGATCTTTCACATGTAGTCTCTGAGGATCCTACTCATAACGGCTAAAAAAAAAATATATTTTTTTTTTAGTAGGCAAAGCCTCATCGCTGGTTATTTTGGTTTCCTGCTGATAGTTCATTGTTTCATCCTTTAAGATTTTCACCAGTATTGGTACCTAAAGGCATTAGAAGTTTCCAGCATATAGTGAAATTTATTATATTTTATTATTATTTATATATGAAGAGCTTGCTATGCAATACTACAATCATCTAAACATTTATCTATTCTTCTATTGTTATTCTCTTTCTAGAGCTACGCGCCATATTACTTTGAATTAACTTTATCTTTTCTAATCCTTCATCCGTTAAATGGGCTTTAGATTTTATTAGCTCGGCTATTTGTGCAAAATCTAAGTAATCATATTGTTTAATACCTAATAATGGATATTCGTTTAAGAAAGGTATTAGCTTATCATTTATATCTGAAAAGATTGTTACTAAGTATTGACCTTCATTACGTCCTGGTGATTTGTAATATCTACCACAGTTTAGATAAGTAGTTATATCCTTTAACAACTCTTCATCTTTAATATGTTGAGTCAATGAAAATCTTAAACTAACATTTCTATTATTTTGAGTTATAACTTGGAAACTTCCTTCAGCGTCTATAAATCCTCTAATTCAATTTAAGTTTTTAATCTTAATATTTAAAGTGTTATATCTTACTGAAGGTCTCACTACTGCTTTTGCAGTAGGGAAACTCTCTTTAAACTTATCTGATAGACCTCAGTTTAATGTAGCTTTAATTCCTACTAACTTCAATATACCCTCTATAGATAAATGCTCTTTATTCTTTATTATAGCTATAGCTTGCTTAAATAAAAGATAATCAGCTCTCTTTTGAGTTATTAAAGGATAACTCTCAAAATGATCTGTGATTATTTGTAAATTCTTTAAAGAACTTACACGATATTGCATAGAATCAACTCCATGTTTATAGATCTTTCCTGTTTTAAAAGTTCTTTGAATAGCTTCTAATAATTTAATATCTTTATTATGTAAAGATATACTAAAGATAGGCTTAACTTGTCAACCCGTTAAGCTTCTGTCTTCTTTAAATATAGAAAGCGAGAAACAACCTTCTCCATCTACAAACCCTGTAAGATAATCAGGATTAAGGTAGAAGGTGTTTTTATTGTTAAAACTATATCTAGGACTATCCTTAGATATGTTTATTTGTGTATCTGGCTTAGAGTCAGAGTTAAGAGAAGAATATGATTGTACTTGAAATATAGGTTTACTATGTAATCCTGATACTTCAAACATGTTTGAGATAAATAATGATAAAATATAAAGGCTCCTGTTAACCATTCCAATTAAATTATTTATTAATATAAATATAAATAAAGTATATATAAATGGGAAATAAATTTGACCATTTTTAGGGTTTATTTGATTTGTAACTATATTATGTATAGTTACGTATAATGATTCTTGAGCTATTGATCAGTTATTACTAACTAATTTATTATAGTTAGTTGAAACTATACTTAAAACTAATATAATTAAAGCTCCTATTGTTAAATATAATCCTATGTTAGTTAAAGATAGATGTAAGTTACCACCTAAAACTTCTAAATTTAATATGTCTCTTATTTCAAATTGATCTAAAGGACTTCTTATTTCTTTAGCTTGCGCAAAGAATAAATTTTGTTTTTCTATAGAAAACATCTAGTAGTATTATTACTACTATAATATATAAATCTTTAAAAAGCTAAATATTTGCAAAATAGGTATGAGCTTGCTAGCTTTTAGCTTTAGCTGTAAGCTAGCTATAGCCCCTTATAACTAAGCTACTCGTAGCTAGCTGTGTGGCGATAAAAAAAATAAAGAGTAAAAAAAAAATTTTTTTTTACGCCTTATTTTTTTTTATTGCTAGCGCTAGAAGTTCATATTTATTTTACTCGACCATTGCTAAGAGCGAGGTATGTATAGGCTTCGCCTCCTCCCCTTAATATATATTATATTTTATTAATAAACATACGTGATAAGAATAAACGCACTATTCTTGGTAATATGTATTTAGATAATACGTATAGAATAAATACTATTATAGCAAAAGCAAATACTACTTCATTCATATAATAAAAAGGTACTAATTGTGGCATATTAATTTTGATTATGATAATTATAATACGTGCACACCGCGTCACTCGTAGGTAAATAAAAAGTATATAAGAGCGGACTTCGTTCTAGCTAGCTTGGCTATAGGTTTGCTAAAGCTAACCTTATATACTATATATTAAACTATTCATAGAATAATCTAATACGTTTAAAATTAAAGAAGGATATACACCCAATACAACTGTAAATAATACTAATATAAATAATAAAATAAATTCTCTTTTATTTACATCGTATATACTTTCTTCTATAAATCTAGTGAAAGAACCTCCGAAAGATATTCTATTAAACATATATATAGTGTAGGCTGCAGAAAATACTACAGAAGAACAAGCGAAAACACCTAATACAGGTAATCTTTCTATTATACTATAAAGTGACATAAATTCACCTACAAAATTTAAAGTTAATGGAGCACCACAATTACCTAAAGCTAATATAAAGAATAATATAGCAAATATAGGCATTAATTGAGTAATTCCTCTATAAAAATATATAAGTCTAGTACCTGTTCTATCGTATAATATTCCACCTGCACATATAAATAAACCACTTGACACAAACCCATGGGCTAAACCTAATATCACACTTCCTTCTAATCCTTGCATAGTATTACTAAATACTCCTATTAAATAAACTGAAGCGTGACAGACTGAACTATATGCTATTAGTTCTTTTACATCTGTTGTTCTTAGTGTACTAAAACTAGCATATATAATTGTAATTACCGCTATAGTAAATACAACAAAAGTATAATCTAAAGAAGCTTTAGGTAATATAGGTAATATTAATCTAAATACACCGTATAGACTTAATTTTAATACTATTGCGGCTAATACAATACTTCCACCTAAAGGAGATTCAACGTGAGCTTTTAATAATCAATTGTTTAAAAATATTGTAGGAGTTTTTACAGCAAATGATATAAATATTCCTATAAATAAGAATATTTGAGTTTTATATTCAAAATTTAGTTTAAATAAAGTATCAAAATCTGTACTACCCATTATAGAAGATGTACTTAAAATCGACAGTAGTAAAAACAAAGAACCTCACAGCGTATATAAAAATAAATAGTAGCTCGCACTTACTTTATTATCTGATCCATATAAACCTATTAATATAAATAACCAGGCGATCAGATTTATCTTTCAAGTAAGAAGTGTCTACTTCATAAAGCAACCCTACTCTTCATCATGTTGAGCCCGACCTCTGTTCATTTTAGCTTTAATTCTACGTATATCCTCTAAACCTTCAATTGTTAAGTGAGCCTTCTTTTCCATCAATTGGGCAACTTTTCTTAAATCCTGGTAATCCTCAGATTTTACACCTATAATTTTATATTTATCAAAAAAAGGAATAAGACATTTCATAAAATCTGAAAATTTCGTTGCAGTAAACATCACGGCATTTTGAGAATGTTTATTCACTGAACCGTAGCCTAATAAATTTGGTAAACTCATAATTAATTTAGAATCTCGAGAGTGTTGAGCTAAATCAAATTTTAATTGAACGGCTTCCCCTAACTTTGTTTTAGATTTATAAATGTTTACCGTAAAACAAGCTTCACCCGAAGCAAACCCCGCGAATCAATAAGGATCGTCTATGGCTATATCCTCAACGATAGGTCTTTCAACCGGGACAGTATTAGGAAAAGCTTCTTTTAAACTCTCTGAACCTCCTAAATTTATTGAAGCTCTAAGATTTACAATTTTTTGAATACCCTCAATAGTTAAATGTTCCTTATTTCTGATTAACAATACAATTTCCTTGAATAAAAAATAATCGGCTCTCTTTTGGGAATTTAAGGGGTATTTGTCAAAATGTGGCAATACGACATGAATTAAATCCTGGAGAGAGGCTATTCGATAATGAAGAGTGTCTTTACTTGCATAAGTAATGCTACCGACTCCACCAAAAAAAGATTGAATTAGATCTAAAACCATTCTGTCTTTTTTATGTAAACAGAATGAAAATTTAGTTTCTACACTTCAACCTGTTTTGGTATTAGGGTTTTTACGAATTCTAACTATAAAACTTCCTTCTGCATCAGTAAAACCTGTAACAAAGTAAGGTTTTAGTAAGCAGCTATCCGTTTGAGAATTAGCTACTCTAGAAGTAACAGTCGAATATAGTCTTCGACTACTTAAATGATTAGATGGGATTCTGATTTGATAGTTTTTTTCAAAACCCAGTAGAGTATATCTTAACATTGGTGAACTTAGTAAAGTTCCAATGTAACTGCCGTATACTCGTTGCTCTTTTACAGTAGTATTTTTATTTACTACTGACTTAGATCCGCGATTACCCATTTTGTTTTCACAAATCTTAAGGCTTGTTACCATACCTGAGTAATTACTTCAGCCACTTATAGTTTTTCAACTATAGCTTGGTACCTTAAGCTTTAGGGGGTCCCCGGAGTTTGGCAGTTTATCCCACGACGATGAATATTTCCCAAATATTCAAGCAGGAGGTAATATAGATTCAAAGAATATATAGAATGACATTATGTCTAAGCTCATAAAAACTGCTAATAATAATGTTTCTAATAATAACATAATTATTAAATAAGATTTTACATTTTCTTTTATAGAATCTCAATTAGATAATAATGCTATAGGCATTATTATTGTAGTCAATAATATAAAATATATAGAGATACCATCTACACCCAAGTAAATGTCGAATAGTTGTACATTGTAGTGTTCTTGTACAAATTGAAATTGATTAGTACTGTTATTAAATAAAATAAACATAACTAATGATATAATTAAATTTATAACACTAGTAGTAAGCGCAATCGTTTTAGTAAATAACTCTGAATTTTTATATGATCCTGAACTAGCTACAACCATTGTCCCTAGTAGAGGTGTAATAATTAACGAGGATAATAACATATGTTGAAGATTGATATTTATTGCTCTTCAAATAATTTACTATGTCCGCCTATATACATGTGTCTCATGGCCTTTATGATAAAGAGTATGCTATTGATACTCTTTATCATAAAGAGTTAATACAGCAGTAGCTGCTTGTTCTACCTCCACTATTCCTGCCTTAGCTTGCTGCTATGCACTTATCCATATTCCCGAGCTTCGCCCCCCGAGCTTGCTGGTCCGTAGGACTAGGGGGCGAAGCTCGGGAATATGGGATCGGGAATCGGGAATAGCCTAGCAAACAATAATATTGGTAGAACGCTTATATATAATACCATCCATATTCCCGAGCTTCGCCCCCCCCTGAAGAATGCCACCCAGTGGGAGGCTACGCCGGGAATCGGGAATATGGATTAACTCTATGTGTTTGCGGCATTCTTCTGGCGCAGTATTTTTTTCTACGGCGCAGGCTCTAAAATTACTAAAATTACTAAAACATGTTCACATTTACTACAGTTATTCCGAATATATATAATAAACAAGGAATTAATATTATAAAAGCAAATAAAATAGGTAATAACACAGTTCAACAGAATGACATTAACTGGTCAAAACGTATTCTAGGGAATGAAGCTCTTACCCAGATAAATATAAATACCATTATTGAGCTTTTTATACCTAAAGTTATACTATGTAAAAAGCCATCTACAGAAGAACTAGTCAAAATTCCTCTTAATTTAAAATATTCTAAAGATGTAATTCAGTTTATATCGAAAATATATGCATATATATAATTTAATAAGTCAAATCAATATACAATGTCAAATTCTAATAAATAACCACCTAAAAATAAAATACTAGTAAATATACACATTAATACAATACTAGCATATTCAGCTAAGAAGAAAAAGACAAATATTACTGCAGCGTGTTCTGTCATAAATCCACTTACCAATTCAGATTCCAATCAAAAAAACTATAACTTAATACTATAGAGGTTTAAATCTATATTTCTCTTTATATATTAAGTTATTGTTTAAATATTTCCCCACAGTAACCTTAGATATTTCTAAGTACTTAGCTAATTCTACATTATTATCAAACTTTTCTATTAAAGAGCTTGCTGAGTCCGAAGGACTATCCATTTAAATCGAAAATCCCCACACGAGCTAGCGCCTTAAATATTTATTTTTCTTTGTAGCCATAAGTTTTTTAGTATCCTCATTATGGGTTTTACCAAACATAGGGTTTAATGCCCCCGGCTTACTTATTAATTTTAATATTTCTTTACTATGGGTTTTTCCATACATAGGATGATTGGTTTTATCCTTATAATATTCAACCATTTTTACCTTAGCCTCTTCTGTATGTTTATAACCTAATGAACTTGTAGCATCCTTTTTAAAATTATATAAAGTAGAAAAGTCAAACGCTTTAATATAACTAGTTTCTAAGTCAGTTAAAGCCTTATTACTAATTATTTTACTTTCATAACTAAAATATTCATAAACAATTCATTTAAATTTATCTAAACCGTATTTATTAAAAGCATGTTGTAAACTTATATTAGGAGCTTGCGCCTTGATTATTTAAATGTTCAAGGCGCAAGCTCTCCGTAGGACTAAGATAAAAATCTTTGGCACTACCTATATATTGATTACCATTAACGGTATTAATAAAAGAATAAATACCACCTTTATTTTTTAAAATTTCTCTATTAGATTCTATATAAGTTTTATCTTTTAGATTATCTAATACTAATACAGGTACAGGTTTTATATTAGCAGCGTGGTTTGAAGGTACATTAGATTCAGAAGAATAGAATCTTCTAGTTACCTTTGTAATATTATAAGTACCTTTATGGATTTTTGTATAATAAGTATTATTAACTTTGTGAGTACATAATTTTTAATTTTATTAATCTTATATTTACATATAAGTCTGGACTATATCTTATTTAATATAACGAGCTAGCGTCTTATATTAAATGATCACGTTTAGCCTCTGAAGGTTCAACTAATTTATAGTTGATTACCTGCTGATTATCCTTAATTAAGGGTTTTCCAGCAATTTGTGATCTTTTAAGAGGCCAAATCTTTACTAGCCTCTGCTAAATCAAATGGTGCACGATTAGTCTCTGCCACAGAACCTATAAAGAATATTATTAATATACAGAATAGAGGTAAAGCTAATCATACTATTTTTTGGAATTGTACATTTATATTTAAATTTAAGCTATTTGTTATCATTATTATTATTAATAATACAGAACTTAACACTAATTCATAACTAATTAATTGAGCTGTACTTCTTAAAGATCCTAAGAAAGCATACTTACTATTAGCACTTCACCCGGCTAATAAAATTCCATAAGTAGCTAAACCTGAAACAGCTAACATATACAATATTCCTAATTCCATATCCCCTAATGATAGTCCAGGACCGTAAGGAATAACTGCATAACCTAATAAAGCAAATATTAATGTCACTATAGGTCCTAAGAAAAATAGTATTAAATTAGCTTGTGTAGGAGCTACATATTCTTTTAAGATTAATTTTAAAGCATCTGCAAATGCCTGTAAAAGACCGTAATATCCTACTGCGTTAGGACCAAGTCTTCTTTGCATACTTGCCATAGTTTTTCTTTCCGCTACAGTTACATAAGCTACCACTAATAAAGCGGGTAACATTAATATTATATTTTCAATTATTGAAATAATAGTAGGAGAATAATTCATTTTTTTTTTATTTGTTAGTGCTCCGAAGGAAGCACTACATCTTTCTTTGTTAATGTGTGCTAACTCACTAGGCAGATTTCTATAGCTAGTAGGAGGCAGGAAGGAGTAATATCCCAGCTACGCAGGGATCCGCAAGCTCTAAAATAAAGTTATTTATTTTAGAGCTTGCGTAGACGAAGTCTCTCCTCCGAAGGAGTAACGAATATTACCCCTCCCCTAATTCCGGCTCAATATCCCTTAAGCCCCGTAGGGGGTAGGGATTAGGAGTCAGAAACCACTAAAAATTTTTCTAGATTGCGAGCTAGCGCCGTTGGCGATTTTCATATCCATATCCCGAGCTTGCTGTAGACGAAGTCTCTCCCTCCGGGGGCGAAGCTCGGGATCAGGAATATTTTTTTCGAGCTTGCTAGTACGCAGTACTACGAAAAAAATCCGCAAGCTCGAAAATACGGCGCATGCTCGTCCCTAAATAGAGCTTGTTAATTTCTGGCGAAGCACTGAAATATCCTACTAGAAATAAGCTAAGCATAAATATAGTAAGCTAGCTATGTTTTATTTTGTTTTGTTTAATCTTATAATATTAATAATACTAAATTAGTGTACGAAGCAGTAGCCATATTCCCGATTCCCGATTCCCCATTCCCGATTCCCGATTCCCTATTCCCGGCTGCGTAGCTGCCGGGAATAGGGAATTAGCTATTCCCGGCTAGCCGGGAATAGGGAATTAGGGAATTAGGGAATTCGGGAATTAGGGAATTAGGGGGAGGAGTAGACGAAGTCTAGAGCTTGCTAATTCCTCCGAAGGATGGAATAGTCTAGGGCGTAGCTCTAGACTTCGTCTACTAGATAAATAACAGAAGAATAAAGCTAAAGTTAGAGCTATTAATGTTTATAAGAAGCATTTAATCTCTTAAATTCATTGACTTTATCTAATATTTGCGAAGTATAGTTAACATTTTCTTTCTTTAATTTACCTTCTATTTCTAATCCTTTCTGTAATAAATCATTTATTTCTTGACCACGTGTTGTTATTAAACGATCAATAATACTTATTCTTCTACTAAATTTATCTGCATCAGTGTCCGACATAGTACCAGGAACATCTAATGACATATTACCGCCTGCATCTGTTATAACATTTATATTATTAGTCAAGATGATACTGTGAAATTGACTTATAAAATCAGAAAGTTGAGGTAATAGTTCATTAATCTTTAAAGTTATATCTGTAAGCTCTACCGGTGAAACCGTACTTTTTAACGGAAGATTCACAAAGACATGAGGTCTAGGTATATCTATATCTTTATATGTTAAAAGATTAATTAATTTTAGGGCTTTTGCCTTCATATTTTTTGTTGTTGTAATTTAATTATAATACGTGCACAACGCGTCACTCGTAGGTAAATAAAAAGTATATAAGAGCGGACTTCGTTCTAGCTAGCTCTTATATACTATATATTAAACTATTTATAGAATAATCTAATACGTTTAGTTTATGGCAAGGAGGAACTTTGTTCTAGGCGAGCTTGCGTAGACGAAGTCTCTCCCATCCATATCCCGAGCTTGCTACGCAAGCTAGGGATCAGGAGGGAATACTAGTAAAAAAAAAATAGGGTGGCATTCTTCCGTGGAACGAATCGAGCTTGCTGGTCCGTAGGACTACCGACCCCTTACTCGAGGGCGAAGATGCTCTCCACGAATAGTCCCAGCCTACGCGCACACAAAAGAGTAGCTTTAGCTGGCTATTTTTTTTTATATCTAAGCGTACTCCTATTTATACGAAGTCGTACCCTCCTTCTATAATTCGTGCTTTAGCTTTATAGCTTTAGCTAAGCCAGCTAAGCTAGATATTAAATATTATGATCTAGAAGCAAAAATAGCCGATAAAAAAATTTTCTTTATTGATTTAATAGACTACTTATTATCTTTATAATATAGATTTCTCTATACCTATCTCATCTTAGACTCGAACTAAGATCTAAATATTAGAAGTATTCTGCTCTGCCATTGAGCTAATGAGACTTAAATCTAGCTTTTCATGTATACGAGGAATCGGCCTTGCCCGATTCCCTAACGAAGTGTACCCCTAACGAAGTGTATCCTAATTCGGGAATTAGGGAATTAGGTAATACGAAAAGCAGGCTATACAACTAATTAGCAAGCTATATAAAGCTAGGAATATTGTACGTACTATGTAGCGTTAATATACCCAGCGAGTAGGCAGGGAGGCTAGCTTCGCTAGCCTCCCCCTAATTCCCGAATTCCCGGAGGGAATATGGCGCTAGACTTCGTCTGGCGGCGCAAGCTCTAAAAAAATATATTTTTTTTTAGAGCTTGCGCCGTCTAATCCCGAAGGGATATTCGCCGGGAATATGGTTACTGCTTTGTTATGAAAAGCTAGATATAAATAGGCGTACGGCGTACTACGTACTGATTTTAGCTTTGTAAAGGTAGACTTACAAATGCATGAGGTTTTGGTGGGCTTGATAATCCTCACTCTAAACTAGTGTAGCTTCTATTTAAATTAGCTTGTAATACGTCTGTGTAGAATCCTGGAGTTAATCAAGGATTTCTAGAAGCCACTTTTCCTTCTACTAATTGTGAATATACAATATATAAGAATAATCATGCAGCTATTACACTTACTATAGAACCTATACTACTTATTAAATTTCAACCTGCAAAAGCATCAGGATAATCACTAATTCTTCTAGGCATTCCTTGTAAACCTAAGAAATGTTGCGTTTTATGATAGGCGTACGCATTTGGTTAAATTTTATCTTTATAACTATATATTTTACCGTTATAAGAATTTCCTTTTTCAATTAAACTTTTTAATGTATAAAAATTAACTTTAGCATATTTTAAAGCTTTTGACACACCAAGAAACTTAGCTAAAATTTCTTTAGTGTCACTGTCAAATACATAAATTGTTTGTCTAAAAGAAACATCTTTAGATACCAGTAAAAAGTCCAAATACTCACCCTTGGCTATAGCTAATCTAGCTACTTTTCCATCAATTTGGAAATATCTAGCCATTTCTCTACCAGATTTAAATTCCGCTACTCTTTCATTATCTTGATTGTAGACAACAATATGTTTACGGAGTTGACTATCCCCTGTGGGTCTTTCTTGATATTCTGCAAAATCTTCTTCAACTAAAGATTCAAAAGATAAGACAAGATTAGAATTAAAAAGATATTTATTATTAATGTAATTTAATAAAGTACTATGACTAATCTGTAATCCCTTTAAAGCTCTATTAATTGAAGAATAAACAACAGGACGCCCGTGGGGTGAAGTAATATCATATACAAAAACTAAAAAGCAATAATATTTATTATCTGCATCTTCAGGCGTATAATCTAAACCATTAGCTAATTTAAAAGTTTTAAGGAATACATTTATTCTATTATATCCTTCGGAACCTTCAGTAAATAACGATAATAATTTTTCAATTGTTGCAATAGCATTATTTAAATTATTACCTCACTGAGGATTTATTCGTGGGATTACACTTAAATTGCTATTAATAGTAGGTTTAAATTTAAGGATTGCATATTGTTCATAAACTAAGGAAGTTTGAGGTGTAGTAATATATAAAAACTCTAATTTTCAATTTAAAGCTGAAGTTTTAGATATTTCTAATTCTGAAGAAGAATGAGGTTTACGTAAACCTTTAGTTAATTTATTATATTCCTCCATTCTTCTAGATAAATTATTTGAACTACCAATATAAAAAAGGTTAGGATCATTTTTATTTATTAATTTATAAACACCAGAAACTCCTAAATATTTGAACTTAATTTCTTCACATCCTTGCTCAAGAGAATCAAATTTAATAGATTCAATTTGATCAAGGTTATCCACGTCAAGTATATTTTTGTCAACTGAACTGGTAGAATAGAAACGCTTAGATAAGCTTAATCTTTGTATTTTAGGACTCAAGTTATATGAACTAGATGATATAGATTTAGGTAAATCTAGTCAAGATAAAATAATGCTTATTAGTCACTATTTTACTTAGATCATATCACTACCCTTATTTAAATATAATTTTTAAATCGAGGGTACTTGGCGTTTGATCGTTGAAGCTGCTTTCTTTTTATAAAGAAAGATTGCCTGCTGATTAGACGTAAAAGGAGTGATTACGCCTGACGTCCTTCCAGCAATTTGCCAAATTTTTCATGGGCGCCGAGACTTCGTCTATTCGAAGGTTGCTCATGCCGAAGGCTAAGCTAAAGTCTAAGCTACCCATTTTGCACTACATAATTTCTATTGTAGGCCCCCAACATTGAAAGAGGGAAGAATGTAAGATTACATATTGTGTGGACTATATATTGATTATTTTAATTAATTAAAATAACCTCCTTCGTGAAGTCTCTGAGGATCCTACTAATAACATGTGTTGTTACTTTGGTTTCCTGCTGATTGTCTAGATACACTTAAGATTTTTACTTATTTAATAAGTACTTAAGCTTTATGAGAGTTTCCAGCATATAGAAGGATTGGGAGGGGCTAATCAAATTAATTTTGTTTAGGGATAGATTGTATTAATCAATCTTCACCATTAAGAGTTATTCATTCATTTTTATCCATATTATTTTTTACAAGAGTTCATCTAACTTTGAAGTGTTGTCTAGCTCCATTTATGGAAGGGAAAATCAATTCTTCACCTTGTCTATTATAACAATAGACGAATTTACCTCCTATACCATATTGAGGAGCTAATGAACCTTTCAATCCTTTACTTGGATGGCTATTTTCTGTATAAAAATACTTTATACTGTCACTAATAGCTTTCTTTGTCTCAGTTGGCGCGAAGCTCGTCACACTACCAAACTTAGGATGATTCTCTTTGCTTAGTTTTTCTTTTAATTTAGTAATTGTGTCGATACTATGTTTGTAACCTAATGAATTGCCAGCTACAGTTAAAACATTATATTTAGGTGTATAATGATCAATTCATTTTTGTTCTAATATTAAACAAAGATCTTTTTCACATAATTCTATAATTGCCAAAGAAAAATTATCTAAACCATATTTTTTCATAGCTCTAATTATAACTAACTTAGATGGTTTTTGTGAGTTAGTATAGTAATAATAACTAACCATTCTGCTAGTTAAATTTGTGCTACTACCTATATATAAATCATTAGTAATGTTATTTATAAACAAATAAACACCTGATTTTTTTCTTAATTCTTTATATATATTTCTTTTTTCTTTGTTAACATTTTCAAAAAATAATTCAAACTCTTTAGTAGGCAAAGCCACAAACTGAGAATTTCTACGCTTTGTAGAAAATCATCTATGTAATCTATCCTTCATTACAAAAGTACTTCCCTTTAGAAAAACCCCTATGAATAAAAGTCAGAATTGAACTTTAGCTAAATTTAAGTTATAATTTAAACCTAATATTTTAGGTATTCAGAAGTATCAACCAGCAAACATTGCGAATACAGCTCCCATACTTAATACATAGTGGAAATGCATTTTATAATAATTTATAAAATTGTGGACTATATCTTTACCTGTAATTAATATGTTATTTATTTTCAGGAGCTTGCTGGTCCTCCTGATCCCTAAGGGATATGGATGGACTAGGGCTAACCCCCAAATGTTTGGTAACAAAAGGTACTTTATATCATAAAGGGTTATTATATTTAATTCAATTAATCATGAAATCTGAGTATATTTTATGTTCTATACTACCTTTAGGTGATGTTTTATATCCCCTAATTTCTATGAAAGGTTTAATTTTACTTACTCTGTAAAATTTAATATCAGAATATAATCTATTATGCATAAAGTAATCATATATAAATAACATATTATTAACATTTTGAAATTTAAAGGTTATAGATGAGAATTCTTTTTCAGGCGCGGAGTTTGATCTTTTACGTTTAATAATAGTAGGTTTAGAATTTAATAGAGTATTATCAAAATTTAACTTGGAAGAATATTCATTATATTCAAATTCCAAATTACATTCTATTCTATTTCCAGCATAATTAAATACTATAGAACCGTCAGTATCTATTAAACCTGCATAATAAGGATCATATAATTTTATATTATAATCAGCTTCAATATAATCTAGATTATATAAAGCACAAGCTTCTTTAAAACCTGGTACTTTAAGTCTGATTAATCCATTAATATGTTCTAAAATATATTTCATCTCTTCTTTTGTAGATACTATATATATTGAATAAGGTTTATTTTTATCTGCTCTAATTCTACCTATATGTAAATAATTTTGTATGTGTGTTAAAATTCTAATATCTCTATTATGTAATTTTATTCTGATTTGTTTAAGAACTCTTTGTTTATTAGTAGAATTTGTTCTAATATCAAAATTTCCATCCCCATCTATTATACCGGCAAATCAATTTCAAAATTTATAATCTTCAGTATCAGGTAACTGACGTATAGTCTCTGAGAATCCTTTTCAGTTTTCTGCTGATTGTGTATTCATAAGTTCAGAACTTATTGCTATATTGTTATTTTGACTATTTAAAAGAAAAATATTCTTACTAACATCTAATTTATAAAGATAAGCCGTATAAATAAATAGTAAACAATATGCAAATAATACAGTTTCCAGCATATAGTCAGTTGCAAAATAGCACTTAAAAGAAGATATACCATTCAGGCCCATTTGAGCAACTACATAATAAGTATCGTGGAAGGCTATATCAAGTGAAGCATTAGCTAACACAACACCACTCACGTGTATGTGTTCGATTTAATTATATTAGTTACTTCTATGGTAACTAAATAAGTACCCATTGTACGTAGTATTTTTTTCAATATTAGATCTTATTGTATCATGAGAAATATTTAAAGCTTTTGCTACAGCCAGTATTCCATCATATTTTTGTACAAATTCTCCATCTTTAAATACAAAGATGGCTTTTCTAATATGTTTTTGACTCTTCATTTTTTCTATTAAACTCATATACTCAATAGAATCAACCTCCATTAAAGGAGAGCTTGCGCCTCGTTTTCATTAAAGAGTTGATTTGATATATATCAAGAAGATCTAAATAAAGATTTATCTGCCATAGCTCTCTTTAAAGCCACACTAATAGAAGAACTTCCTAATAGTACTGCAAGTGATCTTAAAGAAGGAACTATAACTAACAGTGTTTTAAATTCATCGTAAATATATATAGAGGCTGAAGATCTACTCTTTTAAATTCTTAACTTAGTGTCTTGCAGATGTGGAACGCGAATATTTCTAGCTGCTTCCTTCACTGCATTATATTCAGGTTTAATTAATTGAGAGCTTGCTACATAACATTTACCATTCAATTTATTAACTAATAGTCCTCCTAACGAAGTGTACTCAGCAAGCTCGTAAATATATCCTGTTTTATCTTCTTTAAACTCTTTATATAAATCTTTTCTATCTTTATAGAAGGCGCAAGCTCTTCGTATATTTTCAAGGCCTTGTTATGTTTTAATCTATCCAAAGCATTAAGTATATTTTTATTTAATAAAATAAATGAAACCAAAAATAGTTATATACCACCCACTGTCGTTTCATTAGGTCAGTGATCCCCTAATGGGTCTATTTTTAATTTTTAATCGAATAAAATACATTAATCATTTAATCTTTCATAACTAAATATGTAACCATTATAACAACCTCCTATTTTAGCATATTTTTTAATTGTACTATGACTAATATTTAAGTCTCTTTGTGCATCCGTTACTCCTTCATACTTACGTATGAAATTTTTATTAGTATCGTACACAAATATTCCTTTTCTAATATGACTCATATTATTAATATCTAATATTAATTCTTTACATCCTTTATGTGTTCAATTAGATATTAAAGGATTATCACTTATATTATAAGGTATATTGGTAAAATATCATTCACCTCTAAATATAGTTTGCTCTTTTATAGCCTCAACAATAGTAGAGTGATTAGATTTAATTAAATGAGCTAAAGATGAAACGGAAGGGAAAATAACCAATAAATTTTTAAAGGAATCATAAATATAAACAGGATAAGCTGATTTAGCTTCTATCATTCTTACTTTACTTTCCATAGAATGACTTTTATTATAAAAAGGGTTATTTTCACCTGTTAAAGCTTTAGCTATTAAACCTTTAGTTGTATCACTATGTACTCTATTACTAGCCAATTCTGATAATAATTGTTTAGTTTCTTCTGTATGCTTATATCCTAAAGAAGAATAACCTTGCTTTAATACATTATAATAAGGCAATATAGATGTTATAAAATAAGTCTCTCTAACAGTTAAAACCTGGGGTTCTACATACTCCACTATTAGTAAAGTAAAGTTAGATTGACCATACTTAAGTAAAGCTTTTACAATGGGCATATTAGCATTTTGTCTACTTTTTAAGAAAGTATTGTTAAGATAATTTTTCATTCTAGAAGCTAAGTTAATAGAACTACCTATATAAGAATGCCCGTTTATGTTATTTATTAAACAGTAAATCCCTGATTTATCTTTTTGTTCTTTTAAAATAGAAGATCTATCCTCTTTAAATTGAGAATATATCTTTAGTGGTGCTACTAACGAAGTGTATCCCGCCTTCGGCGGGAATACAGCTAAAGCTACGAAATTTTTTGTATTATCTTCTTTACTAGAAGTTGAGTAATGGTTACGTAAGCTATAAATAGTTTTTGAATTAAAACTATTGTTACTAAATGAAGAGGCGGAGCCTATTAATGCATTTTTATTTCACGGACTATATCTTCTCGTAAATATATTACGAGGATCGCGTGTAGTCTCTGAGGGTCCTACTAAAGCATTAAATACCCGTAGGTTCCCTGCTGATTGTTCAAAATTATACATTGTCACTGAATATAATTCTAGTAGTATAATTGTCAGAAGTTCCCAGCATATAGCGATCTTTAAAGGGAGAGCTAAGTGGTTTTTTATTAACCCTCCTATTGTAAACATAAATACAAAACCTAATGAGAATAACATAGAAGGTGTCATTTTTATAGATCCTCCATAGCAAGTAGCTAATCATGAGAATATTTTTATACCTGTAGGTACAGCTATTATTAATGTAGCAGCTGTAAAGTAAGCTCTTGTATCCACGTCTAATCCAACTGTATACATGTGATGCAAAATTGTTAATAAATATTTTCTATTTACCCATACGAAGAGCCTTATTGCAGGGACTTCGTTCCTGCTGTATTTTCTACCCCTCCATCCTGCCTTCGGTAGGCAGGAGGGGGTTAAGAAAATCCAGAAGACAAGCTCTTGTATGCTTCTTTCACAAGAAGTATCGGACTATATCTTCATCTTTATGCTTTTCCTGTTTTATTTGTTCTACTAATATTTAAATTAATTTGTTTTTGCAGAGTTCTTACTTGTGATAATCCTTCATCAGTTAAATGTAATTTATTATACACTTGGTTATGTACAATTAATCATTTTTCAAAAGAAAAAGCTTTTTTAGTTTGTAATGGAAATAATTTAAAGTATACTATCACATCATGCAATGCTTTAAATCCGGTAGCTGTATAACGATAAACATCCTTAGTTCCAGATCTTAATGTTACTTTACCAAATCCAAATAATTCGTATACTTGATTTAGTATATCACCATCTTTTTTAGCGGAGCGTACTAATATATAACGCATTTTTATAACATGACCTAATGTATATCTAGAGTTTGCTGTAATAGATACATTAAAGCATCCTTCAGCATCAGTAAACCCTGATAATCACCCATCCTGTAATGTAACTGGAACAGGAGTATTATTTAACTTTATAGTTTCATAACCAAAACGATTATTTAAAGCGTTAACTCATAGAGCTAATTGTTTAATTCTATGGTTTTGAGCTAGATTACCATTAAATAATAAAGCTAAAAGTAAAATATGTGAAGGGTTATCTACCATTCATCTATAAAAATCATTATTTTTTCCACTCTTTCCTTGAGGAAAATGTTTAACAACACCTATGTTAAATTTAAATTGTATTTTATGTAGTATATCACTTTCTTTTTGAGTAAGAACAAAACGAACTCTTTTACCTTCGTCGTAGGTTTGAATAGCACCATCTCCCTCTGCAAACCCAATAAATCAAGTTAATCATTCATCAGATAAAGGGTCTTTATTTTTAAATAATGTATTATAATAAGCATGGAATGCGGAAAATTTAAAAGATGTTTCGCGTGTAGTCTCTGAGACACTCTGTTTGTTATCCTTTAAGGAATACAGGGACAGATTGTCTGCTGATTGAGTATAGCTAATTAGATTTTTACCATGCAAGGTACTAATTAACACTAAACTGTTCCAGCATATAGCGAAATTAATTGTACTCCCTATATCACTATAGGGCGAAGCCATCATTACTCAACTTCATACTATAAATCCTAGTATTCCTATAGACATCATAGCATACACCATACCTATGTAACCAAATATTGGTTTATTTGAATTAGTTGAGATAGTTGTACTAATTATACCGAAAGCTGGCACAATTAATATATAACAATTGTTTTGATTAATATAATAGTTAGCTTATTAAGGCGAAGACTAAAGCTTGCCATAGTTCTATACTTATTATAATTAATACTCAAAGACTCATATCTTTGTTAGGACTCTATCTTATATTGAATGTCTATTCATTGATTCTTTAATAGTCCTTCGGACTCAGCAAGCTCTTCTAATTTTATTTAATCCTTTTTCTGTTAAATGTTCTTTATTTAATATAAGTAGATAAACTTTTCTTCATTTAAGATAGCTTATATGCTTACTAGATTGTAAATGAAAATGATCAAAGTAATTTATTACTTTTTTAGCTGATCCATAACTCGTAGATCCATAGTAATAAGTATCTTGACTTGATCTATAACCAATATTACCACCAAAAAATTCTTTTATTAATAGCAAAAGATCGTTATGTTTTTGATCAATTTGATAGTTTAATCTTACTTCTGGTCTAGGCTTATTTTCTCTATTAATAACTTTTACTTGAAAGCTAGCATCTGCATCAGAAAATCCTGCAATTCAAGGATTACGTAAATCACTAGAATCATTTATTTTAAATTCTAGATTTTGCGCTTCTTTTGCATAACTAGGGTTAGCTAATATATTATTAATAACTTGATTAAATTTATTTAAAGTTCTTAATTTACCGTTAATTAAATTTATTGTTCTAATTATACCTTCTTTATTAGATATAATATATAAATAAGCATTTTTATCTTTAACTTTTTTAACATTTCCAAATCCTATTACTTGTTTTATGTAATAGGCTAATTTAACATCGAAAGAAGTAAATACAATCAGTAATTGCTGTTTAGAACTAAAATGCCCATCTCCATCTATTAAACCCGCTAAATAATGTCCAAATTGTTCATCGTTTAAGGGTCTTAAATGAGTGGGCACATGAATAGATATATTGTTAATTGATTCAATATTGTTGCGTATAGTCTCTGAGGTTCCGCTAATTAGGTATGTAGCTCTAAAAGCGTTACCTGCTGATTGACTTCATCGTTTTAACTTTTTTACTATACCATTTAAGGGGGAGTATTTAAAACTTAATACCGAAGTGTTTCCAGCATACAGCAACATTATGAGGCTTATATATTTCACCTCAGGGTGTCCGAAGAATCCATTTCTTCAAATTTAACTTACTTGTTTTTCTCTTGTTAAATCCAGGTACCAGTGATATAATAATCATGGGCTTGTGCGTATATCGGAAATACGGAAGAAACCGACTGTACATTAAGCAGCATTTCAGCTACCCACCAGTGAACCAGTCTGTAGCGGTCACTTAAATAACCGACGGTCTTCGAATGAGAATATTCATTGACCGTTAACACTAGTGTTGCTAGTATTTATATTAACTTTTCCTTATGTTATCTATTAACATGTACAATAACGTATACTTTATTATATACGCATTATACTTAAGAGTTACAAGTAATATCCGCTAAATACTAACTAAATCTAAGGTATATTCTATATAGAATATTTACTCTTACGGATCTTATATCTTTTTACATCTGTCCTGAGAGTTTCATAACTTATACGTTAAACCTTGACTTTTTTTCCCTATACTTTAATTAAATTTATTAATTAATTTAGCTTTTTCTTTTAATTCAACTCGTTTTATAGGATCTAAGTGATTTTTATTTAATAAATCACCATGTACTTCTTTTCATGCTACATATGAAGCAGATTTTTTCGTTATTAAGTTATAGTTATTAAAATAAGTAAATACATTTCTACAATTTTCTAATCCGCCTATTCTATATTCATAGGCATTATCAGAACTATGTTTGGATACTTTACCTGCATTAAATAATGAACAGAGATGTTCTAGTATTTTAACATTTTGCTCTCATTTTTGAGAAATATTAAAATTAAAACTGAATCCTTTATCTTTATTTATTGAACAAGTAAAACAACCTTCTCCGTCAGTAAAACCTGAAAGTCAGTTGTTATCTAAACTAGGTAAAATATAGGTATGTTTTATTTCAACTGTATTTAATTGAATTCTTCCTTTAGTTACTCATGTATTAAATCCTTTTACAAATTCTTCAAATTTTTCCTTTCTACGTGGTAATATAAGATTACCGTTAAATAAATGAACAAGCAATTCTATTTCTTTTTTATTTTGAGTAACATATCTACTTGTAGTTTTAGATTGAGGTATTACTTTACCAAACCCTAAAATTTCTTTTATATATTCTAATACATAGATATCTAGGTTACTTTGTGTAATAACGAAACAAAGATCACCTCTATTATTTACGATAAAAGATCCTTCACCTTCTGTAAATCCTATAAATCAAGTTAAGAATTTTTTTGAGGGTGAGGTATTGCCAGGAAAATGTTCATTATATTTGGAGTAAAAAGATTCTAAACAAAAATTACTTGTTGAAGAAGTACTATAATTTAATTTAAGAGCTTCGCTATTTTTTTCTCCGAAAAAAAAAAAAAAACAGAAGCTAGATTTTTTGGCTATTTTAATTATTGGAATAATAGCTAAAATATAATAATTAATTAAAATATCTCTTAAGAAAAGATGTTGGAATAATATAGGGTCTCCACCACCGGCTACTTCAAAGAATGAAGTATTAAAATTTCTATCTGTCAATACCATAGTTATACCACCAGCTAATACAGGTAATGATAATAAAAGTAATACTGCTGTTATAACTACGGCTCATCCGAATAAGGCTAATTTATGTAATCTTATTCCTGGTGTTCTCATGTTCACAATTGTTGTTATGACATATTTTTAAAAGTGTAATCTTATAAATTGTAAGGATTACACTGTTAAGTTTGTGGACTATATCTTCAGCAGATCGAAAGCTCGACCTGGTGTAAAACGTATAGTCTCTGAGGATCCTACTCCATAAAAATAACGAGCGGACTTCGTTCGCGCCTTACTCTTATGTTTGGTTTCCTGCTGATTGTGCATAGGCATACAAGATTATCACTTGGAGTAGCTTGCGCCACCATAGTACTTATTGCCACTAAGCCTTTTCAGCATATAGTTTTAATTTTATATAAACCTCATTTTTATTGTTAATCTATTATTAACTTTATTTCTTTAAGAGCTAGCGCCTTAAATATTTATTTATTATTCACAGTTTTACATATATAACCTTTATATGATAGATCTGTATTTAGACGTTTTACTAGTGTAATTTGACTTGCAGAAAATCCTTTATCCTTTAAATATCTAATACATTGTCCTAAACTTTCAAATAAAAATTCTTCTTGACTATTAACGTCTACTAGTATAATAGCTTGATTTAAACCTTTTACAGGGTTTTCTCTATTATATTTAACTCTATCTCTTTTTAACATTAAAGCTATTTCAGGTAAAGTCATATGAGACTGTATAGCTCTATTATTATTTTCTCTAGTAAATAAATATTTACCTAAATAATAAGTACCTTTTGTAAGATGCTTAGTAAAGGTGGAATGACTTACGCTAAGTTTAGATATAAAATCTTTTTGCTGAGTAGTATAATAATAAAGTATAGATTTATCTCTATTGTACATAAATAAGGGCTTAAAATTAGATCCACTGGGGTTATTTGGAACTCTTATAGTGTTTAAACTAAAGGACGGGTCTAGTAAAAAGTACTGCTCTAATACTAATTCTGATTTAAATTCAGGATAATAAGGTAAACATATTACTTCTAACTTAAATTCAGATAAACCTACTTCTTTTATTAAAGGAATTAATTTCCCTGACGTCCTATGAGTTTCTTTTAAATAACCTTTTAACCTAAAAGGTAATTGAGAGGATGAGCCTACATATTTTTGATTTGTTTTTAAGCAAGTAAAAATATAAACACCTTGTGGCTGAGTTTTACTATAAGGTGATCCCAATTTATCGTAGATTAAATCTAAGGTTTCTTTTTTATGTAGATCATAAAATACTAACCGGGGTATAGCTAGTAAGGAATTTAAAGTATCTTCACTTACTAAAACATTAGAGTGTGCTAATACTTCGTTTAATACCTTTAAAGTTACAGGTTTACCGCTATTAATTTGAGTATTCGCCAATTGGTGAACAAAAATATTTTTACCTTTTCTTCCTAAAATAAGACCTCAATCCTGTTTTTTACTTGAATTCTTATCAGGTTCTTCCTCAGGGTCTTCCTCCGGATCTTCCTCAGGGAAGGAGTCGTCAAATTCATTTTCTTCGTCATCACCTTGATCATCCTCATCTCCAAGTTCCTCTTCAATATTTTTATTGGAGTCTAGGTTAGGTTTTTCTGACTTAATAAAAGTTCCATCTTTATAAAAAGAGGATAAAACTGCAGCATAATATATAATATAATAAACTATTAATAAAGTTAATAATAGTGACAGCAACAAGCCGAAATTTATTGATCCTAATAAACTACTTACCCCAGTTAAATGTAAAGTAAATATTGCAAGATCTACACTTGGTCCACTGTGACTTTGTAATCCTGATAATGGGGGATAACATTTTTGTATTTATAACCTCATATTTATAAATATGAGGTTATATATTATTTGTGTTAGTAATCTCATTTTAAAAATTAAGTTAAAACTAGCATTACATTCAACAAATCACTTTGTTGATCGGACTATACCTTAATCTTGATTAACTAATTAACTTAAATTAATAGCTTGCGTACAAGATTCTCTACGTTAAGTCTCTGATGAGAAAATAAATATTTATTTTCTCAGGCGTATTGCGACAAGGAGTAAACATTTTTACATACGCTAAAAAGCATGAGTAGTTTACAACTTAATAAAAATAAAAAAAAAAATAAGCATAAAAAGTTTAAGAGCGGACTTCGTTCGCGCCCTAAAGGGAGAGAGGGAGGCTATTCGTTCGCGCCTTAATTTAAACACTGTGTGGCTGGCTATGAATATCCCGTAGGGATATTTCGAAGAAGAGCTTGCTATGAAATACTGCCTCACAAAAATAAATAAAACTACTTATTATTGTTACGTCTCCCTAATTTAATTAAAATTTTATTTACTTTATAAACTTTTTCAATTTTAGTTTTTCTATAATAGTGCGCTACAGACCATAGTTTTAATTCAAGTGATTTCATACCATGTAATTTTCCTCTGAATATATCAATTATATCAGCAGTAACTCTAGAATTACTTGTTGATAAAACATATATATTTCTTGATTTACTATAATTAACATTACTTGAAATATGAAGAATACGCTTTATAAGTAATAATAAGAATTGATCTAATTTTTGAACTATAGTAAAATCTATAGAAATTCTTTCAGGATAAGTATATACTCCAAAATGACCTTCTGCTTCTATAAAACCCGCTAATCAATAAACAGAAATAACTGGAACTATATCTTCATACTTACTTTCTTTACTTAAGTGACTAATAGCGGGAGATATATAATTAATTGGAAGTTCTTTATAGCGGAGCGTACTCAATTCTTCTATCATTTTATTTTTCATTTCAGTAGTTAATTCTTTATTTTCTAAAATATAATAAGCTTCTTTAAACCGTACGTAATTAAAATATTTACTAGTTAATAAAGGATATTTATCAAAAATAGGAAAAATTACTTGATTTAAAACTTTTCTATCTGTAATTCTAAAATTACCTCAACTTTGTTTTGAGCTTTTAGAAACACTACCATAGCCTAATTTTTTTTTAATATAGTAAAGCAATCTTAAATTATATTCAGATTGGCTTAAACTAAATTGAAGACGAAATGTTCCTCCAGATTTTACAATACTGAAACAACCATCACCGTCTGTGAATCCAACTAATCACAATTTAAACTTTTCTTCTTCGCTTAAATTATTTCATTTATTTTTATATTTTTCGTTTTCACGCATCGAGTAGAGTTTTATTGCCTCTAAGTTACCAAAGAGCAACACCTTATCCTTCAAAAGTGTTCAACCTGTACCTACTCCACCTTCAATACAAGCAGAGAATATTAATAATAATAAACTAGGAGGTAATAATCAGAAACTAATATTATTTAATCTAGGGAATCATTTACAATAGTAGTTTACTGCCATAACGGACTCTGTCTTCACCCTTATTTAATGCAATAAGGGGCTTCGCGTGTAGTCTCTGAGGATCCTACTCATAATTTAAATTATTTTGGTTTCCTGCACATTCTTCCCATGTATACATAAGTGTTACGGCTAATTGAGTTATCTGCACAACTTTATGCGTTTATAAACTCCAATTAGACGTCTATGTATCTGTTGATAGGTAAATTAATTCCATTTTCGAGAGATTCTATGCATATAGCGAAGTAATAATTAAAAAGTTTACACTCTTTAACGGCATTCCCTGATTTAGGGGTTATATAAAAATAACGAGCTTGCGCCTTAGTAACGACGAGCGACCCTGGCTAGACGGCGCAAGCTCTCCGTAGGACTAGCCGCCCATAATTTAAGCTGATAATTTATTTAAATGATCCCAATTGAAATAAGTTCTATTTCTATTCATAGTACTTCTAGCAGAATCAGTTTTAGTTAGACCCTTTTCTGTATAATGTTTGTTTTCAAGCATTAATAACACAATTTCTCTTCAATCTTTGTAATCTAAATATTTACTTGAGAATAAAGAATATCTATCTAAATAGTTTACCAAAATTTCAGTCGAAATTTTACTTGATGCTGTAAGAGTATAATACTCATTATCTGTAGATTTCTGGATTCTAGTTAATAAACTACAATTAAGAAATTTAGCTATATTTGTTAAAACATCTAAATAACTGTTACCAGTTACAGGATCTAACATTCTCTGCTCAATTCTTAATCTACAAGATATTTTTCTTTTTAGAGCGGACTTCGTTCGCGCCGCGTTATTTTCTACTTTAGTATGTTGTACAGAAAAACTTCCATCTGCATCAATAAATCCACTTAATCAACTATCATTAGCCAAAGAACCATCTTTTAAAGGTAATTTCTCTATATTAGTATTATGATGTTTATTTAATCAATCTATCAATTTATATAATTGATGTATCTTAGGTGTTCTTAGTTCACCATTTATTAAATAAACTATTTTCTTTAAACCTACTACAGGTGAAACTACTAATACACAAGCATTATCTTTAGTTTTATATCTAATAAAACCTGATTCTAAAATATCTAATAGTTTTTTGGCTAATGGTTCATTTTTTAAACCAAAAGTTATACAAAACCTTGGATTATGTTTCTTTTTATCACTTGCATCAGGATTTTGTATTCAAATATGTCCATCGCCTTCAAATAAGCCGGCTAGATATGAATTAAAATTATTACTTTTTACGGGCGCTCCTGATCCCGAAGGGATATTCGTACTATAATATCTTTTGTTATTTATTATACCCCTTGGACTGTCCTTTTTTTTTGCCATGTCAGGACCTCCTACCATTAAAGGCATCAGAAAATTTCCAAATCCACCTATTAATGCTGGCATACGTTTACTCATAATCTTTCGAATATGTACGGACTATATCTTTATCTTTGAATATTATAAAATATTCACTAAGATATTTCACGTGTAGTCTCTTAGGATCCTACTCGATAACAAAATTATCTTTGGTTTCCCGCGGATTACCCAATCCTTTAAAATGTCACTGTATTCCACTGCTAACATATAGTCTGCGGTACTAGTTTTAAAGGCTCTAAGGGGATTCCTGCATATAGTGAAAATAAAGTAAAGCATTTCTGCCTTACCCGGCCATGCCTTTCTATTTAATCTTTAATAGTCCTTCGGACTCAGCAAGCTCGTAAATTTTCATTTTCCTCTATAATAACCTGATTTTACACCTTTTAAATACTGTCTAATAGTTACACGATCTCCTTTTAAGTGATTAGCTAAACTTGTTAACGATGAAAATTCCAGATTCTTACTTGAATCGTCTTTAAATTCTGCTAAAATAGAAATAGAAGCAGGATGTTTAACTGTATATAATGCACGTTTTTCATTTACCAACTCTTTTATTCCCTCTAGAGTTAATAAATTCGTATTTTCAGATTCTTCTATTAAATCCAAAGATAAAAATAAAGTATCTAAATACACTGTACCTGCATCTAAACAGTTATTTAAAGTTTTATGATGAATACTTATTGAATCATACATATGTTGTTTCGATTCAAATATATATAATAAAGTAAAATCTTCTACGTTATAAATATATACAGGAGTACCTCTTTGTTTACGTAATCTATCTCTTATTTCTTGGCCCATTGGTTCATGATAACCAGAACTGCTTGCCACCAAATCTACGTTTAAACTTGGTTTTAGTAGGCGTGCCTCTTCTATAAAATGCTGTTCCAAGCTTACAACTTCATCTAAGCTAGAATTCTCATCCATTATATAAATTGTAAGATTTGTATCTTGAAATCCGTGTTTATTAAAATAACGTAACACTCTACGTGCTTTAGTTTGAAGAATAGATGGCATAAAGTAAGAACTTATTCTATTATACAAATTAATAGAATGTCCTACATAAGCATGATCATTACTTTCTCAAATATAAACACCTTTTTGATTTTTCGATACTTTTAAGATAAGATTTCTATTATTAAAAGGGTTTTCTATATATACTTTAGTATATAGTGGTATTTTATCTTCATCGTTATTTTTATTAGAATTATTATTATTACTATTTGTAATAGTAATAGTGTTGTTTTGGTTATTATTGAGAGCGACCTCTGTAATTTTTTTCTTTGAAAAAAATATTCGAAGGGTGCTAGCTTGAAAATTAAAATTAAATAGTCTTCAATTGTCGACCATGAAGAATATCATTAATATAGCGTGAGCTGTAATTACACTGTTATATAATTGATTATTAGAAATATATTGCACTCCAGGTCCACTAAGTTCAAGTCTAATTAACACTGAAAAAGCTGTACCTAATAATCCTGAGAAAAGAGCGAATATTAAATATAGCGTACCTATATCTTTAGCATTTGTAGAATTAAATCATCTTTCCATACCCATAGACATTTGGGATCTTAAGGTCAAATTCGGCTGGTGGGAACAACTCTCCTTATCTAAAGACAAAATTAGGAAATAATTAAAGTACTCTTTGTGAACATAATTTTTCACTTAAAAGTTATTAACTAATATTTTTAATTAATAATTACGAGCGAGTTTGCTAGAGCTCCCCACTATAAATTAATGTGATAACGGTTCTACAAAATCATATTATATTTTAACCCGCGGCGCTATTCGTTTCACGAAGAGCTTGCTAATCCCTCCGTCCGAAGGCGGATGGGATACTAAATAAATTTATTTTTTTTTTCGTCGAGCTTGCTGGTCCTCCTGATCCCTAAGGGATATGGATGGACTAGCAAGCTCCTCCTCTAGGATTAGTAAAAGCAGGAGGGAACTTTGTTCGCGCAGCGGGTTAAAGCAACAAAGGGGCATCCTTCTGATAGCTCATGTGAACGAATAGTAAACTTCCTTTCACCCCTTCCCCGATAGCGAGGGGCATTCTTCCGTGGAACGAATTGCGCAAGCTCTATCCCTAGCTTGCGTAGGGATTAAATAGTAAAAATATTTTTTCCCCCCCCTACCCCCTACGGGGCTTAAGAGAGGGTCGGGGATCGGGATAGCTACTACTAAATAAAAAAAAAAATGATAACGTGGGTTAGATTATATCTGCTACTTAGTAGTCCTCCTGATCCCTAGCTTGCGTAGCAAGCTCGGGATATGGATGGACTCGCAAGCAGTAATAAGCTATCTAGCCTGATCTATCAAATTATTCGATTATGGTTACTAGTGGTGCAATATACGTAGCATATACTTCTAGTTTGCTAGCTTGCGGATTTCTGCTTAGCCGATATATTGGCACAAGCTCGTTAGGAACTCCATTCTAGGTAGCGATACTAGAGGGGGACGGTGCGAAGAGGGGGGGTACTCCATCCTTCGGCAGGGGGCGCCTCCCTCGCTCTCCTACTAGAAACTTCGTTCACCTGGAGAAAAGTTAAAATACGCAAGCTAGCAGCCATAAAAGTACTATTCTAAAACATTTTAAATACAAATATTTATTTTGTCAGCTACTTCTGTTTGCTTAGCTGCTTCTTGCTTTATACGTATAAAGCAAGAAGCAGCTATAGCAGAAAAGCAGCCCCAATCTTTAAAATAACCACTATCGTGGCTATTTAGTGAAATTATTATAGTATAGTTAAGCCTACAACGAAATTGCTCGCCAGCGATACTACGTGCTAAGGTACTAAAACTACAATAAAAAAAAAATTCATCTGTAGTAGTAACTTATTTGTATATTCTAAATATTAGTTAATCTATAATTAATAAAGGGTTAAAACATACAGTTAGTAGTCCCACTGATCCCTAGCTTGCGTAGCAAGCTCGGGATATGGATGGACTCGCAAGCTATAATAATAAACTGTCAGTAGCCATATTCCCTCCGGGAGGCATTCTTCTGGAGGGGGGCTAGACTTCGTCTAGTAAGGCGCAAGCTCGTATTGTTTTTTTACCTTTAATATTTATATAAGTTAGAGTAATAGTCCTTCGGACTCAGCAAGCAATTCAAACTTGCTAGTGCTAGTGCTAGTGCTAGTGCTAGCACTACAGCACTACTAAATAAAATAAAGATTAAGGAGGAATTGAACCTCATTCAAATGATCTGCAATCACCGTGTAAAACCGTTTACAATCTTAATCTTTGCTAGTACTACAAAGCAGTGCCTTACTTAGCAGACGCTGCTAACGAGTATTCCAGGCGCAAGCTCTCCGTATTCCGATTCCTACGGAATCGGATACGGAGAGCTTGCGCCCCTCGCTCTAGCAATAAAAAAAAAAGAAAGAAAACTTTATTTTTTTTTTTGAGTAGTATTTTTTTTTTCGAAGAAAAAAAATACCACGAGCCCCGGAGGGGCTACACAGCACTACTTTGTAGTAAAAAGCCAGCTATACATAGCATTAACCCTATATATTTTTGGCATTATTTTGTAATTCTAAATCTACAAGAGTATTTTCTAATATACTTACTGCCGGTAATATAAATAAGAAATGAGAAAAATATAAAGCAGTACTTAGTTGTCCTATTTCTATAAAAGGACTTTCTACATGTTTAGCACCTATTTGCATTAATATTAAAAAGTTCACTAAAAAGATGTAGAAAGCAGCCTTACTTAAAGGTCTAAATTGTAAACCCTTTGTTAAACCTAGATCAGCCTTAGGTAATATTAAAATAATTAATATTGCAGCTAACATTGCGATAACTCCTAATAATTTATTAGGAATAGATCTTAAAATAGCATAGAATGGTAATAAATATCATTCAGGTACTATGGCAGGTGGTGTTTGCATAGGGTTAGCCCAGATTAGTTAGTCAGATTTGTTACTACCTCTATCTCTCATTAGTGCGAAGCGCGAAGCGGGTACTTTATATTTACTAAGGTGAAAACATATTGAGTAAAGGGTCGGCGGGCATAATTTCTTTGAAGAGGCGAGGCACGCCAGCCAGCCAGCCACTAAAAATTAAGATTAATTCAATCTGAAAGAATTTTATCTCTATACTGCACAGCTATTGCTAAAGCTTTATCTTGACCACCACAGGTTGAAGACATAAATGCTTTATTGGATTTTGGTAACTTTAAAGTAGAGGGGAAACGTACTTGTCAACCTCTAATCTGTTTATTAGAAGTGTATATAGGTGAAATATAATATTCTCCACATTCTCTACGAGCAGAAACTGCTTTTAATCAGTCCTCAAGACGGCTCATTCAAACTTCTTTGTCTGTAATACGCTCATTAGTACTATGATATATTCTATATACAAGCGCTTTTAGACCAAAATAAGTGTGATGGCCTCCTGATCTAATTAGCCCCTCTACTCATACTAATAAATTAAAGCTATCTCTTTTCCCATATAAGAAATGCGAATATTTTTTCAATAAAGGAAATAAAGAATTAAATACATTATCAATACCTTTTACTGTTAAAGTAAAAGTATTAGTACCTTTGTCTAAATTAGCTTTAATATTCAAAGCGTTTAAACAACTAGTCATTCTTTCCATTATATATTTATTTGATTCTACATTAGATTGTATTATATTAAATAAAGGAACAATAACAACAGTACTATTTTTGTCTTTTCATTCCAGTTTCAAATGTAAAGTACCATCACCTAAAAAGAACCCTAATATAAATAAGAAAGATGGTTTTACATCATTTTCTTTATATAAAGGTAATTCTTTCAATAAGCCCTGATCTAAATTTAAAGAAATTAATTTTTCTTCTAAACTTACTTTATAACGAGGAGAATGAGCAGTTAAAGAATAAACAAGACTCACTAATAAAACTTTAGCCTTATCGTCTGAACTGTGATGTTTAATATAATCTTTTAATTCATAAATTTTTTTTAGTTTTAGAATAGCACGATATTTTTCACCATATTGCATATAGAAATAAGGAACAAATACAGAAAAAAAAGTATCTCAACCGGATAATCTATAAGCAATAACAAACTTACCAAAGCTATTTAAAGTTATACTAAAAGTTCCTTTATTACATAAAGCTTTGTCTAATCTAATAAAAAATTTCGCGCTTTCTTCAGAAAACAACTGAGTAGCTGAGCAGATAGGATAAAAATTCAACTCAGATCTAAATATACCTCCTATATACCCTTCCGCTTGCCAGAAACCATTGGCAAGTAAACCAAATTCTTTTTCAGATCCTTCATATGAAGGATCTGAATTCTTTATAGTTTGAAATAAACTTTTAACTTCATAAAGAGTCATTTCTTTATTTACTACTTTTCCTACACGGGCAGGTTTAAGACTGTCGGCAGATTCCGTCAGGAGAGAATTATTTTGATAAAAAGAGGATATATAACTTTCAGTCTTTAAAAAAGTATAGAAAGTAATTAAATAACAGTTACGCCTGACTAAGGCATTCTCCCTAAATAGGAGCTTGCTATGCAATACTAAACCTATCCATTTAACGAAATCTTCTTATCAAAAAAAGATCCTGCATTCTTTCGAAAGGGGCTTGACTATATCTTAAGCTTGCGCCAACCAACATTTAGTCGATGAACTGCACACCTCACTGTAAATACAGTGATAGGTGCTTGGCTGCGGATTACCCATTTATCAGACATTAGATAATCAATTTCGATTTTACCATACCACGAGTCGTTACCTGTGCCACAAACTATGTTACCATGTCTGCTTGGTTGAAATTGCTTTAGGGTTTTCCCGCAATTTGATGGTTTCTTGTAGCCAGAAGTTCATTCTGACAATAACTAGCTTTCCTAATTATATAATTATCACTATCACCTAAAACATTAGGCATAAAGAATACAAATATTCCTAAAACAAATATAAAGATAAATATAGTAATTAAATCTTTAAATAAGAAATAAGGAGCCATAGGCATTCTATCATAATATACTGGAACTCCTAATGGATTACTTGATCCAGCTGTATCATGTAAAGCTATCATATGCATTAAAACTAATGCCGCTAATATAAAAGGTAATACAAAATGTAAAGCAAAGAATCTGTTTAAAGTAGCATTATTTACAGAGCATTTGTGTTGGCAGTCACCATAATTCGATGTATGAATTACTCTCACTACACTCAAAAAATTTCTTCCTTGATCGGACTATATCTTAATCTTACTTAATAATTTGAAGGGATATGAATTTTTTTCGAATATCTTTCTATTTTACGTAATTGTTTCAATCAAAGTAAAAATTGTAGTTTTTTATATCCTAATAATTTTACAGGTGCTTTATTTAAAAATACAACAATGTTTTCTATGGATCTTACACTTGTAACTTTCAATTTAGAGTTATTAGTTTTATCCAAATAAATAGCAACAGTAAAACAAAAATATTTACGAATAGCAGATATAATAATATCACCATTTGTTTGACTTATTTCAAAACTTGCAACAAAATAGTTATCTAGAGACGTAGGCTTATATATACTAAAAGAAGCTTCTGCTTCTATAAATCCTATTAATCAAGCAGAAAAATAAGAACAATTTAATATTGACTCTATTGTATTTAAATTTTCAACTGGTCTAGAATATATAGGCAAATCCTCAGAATAAATAATACCTGAAATTAGAGCATTTTTAAATCTTAAATAGTCATATTGTTTGTTCGAAAACATAGGATATTTATCAAAAATAGGTAATATAAAATTTTTCAGATGATTTTTATCTCGAATTCTTAAGGATATCATCTCTATATCACCTCTTTTTCTAATACTTACAACACCTACACCTAATAAACTTTTTAATTTATATATAAGTTTAGCATCTCTTATCGATAATTCAATACCCAATTCATAAGTTAAATATTTTCCCTTTTTTGTTATAGAAAAAAATCCATCTCCTTCAAATAAACCTACTATGTAGGCATAAGTAAGATCTTCTGCATGTAGTCTCTGAGAGGCTTGCGAAGTAGAAATACTTCTCACCCCTGCTGATTGTCTCCGTGTCATTGCAATTTTTACGCTAATAGTTGAAAAAATTATCAAAAATAAACCGTATGCAAATCCTAAGTTTGAAGATTTTCCAGCATTAAGCAGAATTTTTAACAATATGTCACCATATTGTGGTCCATCTGTATATAAACCTCCTCAAATGACAATTTGATTATGTAGAATTTTTAATTTATACTTTATATCCTTTCAGATATAATTAGACTATGTCTTGAATTTTATTTAATACGATGCGACCGTTCCGTAGCTAACGTTATAAAACCCTGGGGTTATCGTGTTGAGCTTATTGTTGGTTTAACTCACTCATTAGTCGTTGAACGTCCTTAATTCCTTTTAATTAACCGAATTAAGTTCCGCTACAAATAATTTAATAACTGGAGGTAAGTTTATGTTATTAAATGTTCTTGTAATTTTCCCCATTTGCCACTAAAAAATAAGGCGCTAGCTCAAGCATAGCTTATGGAATAGCTCGCCTTATTTTCAAGGAGCCCTTTTTACAGTTTCGGGTAATGTAATTTACTATAACGCATAGAATTTTGTAAATTATTTAGTCATTTCATATATTGAATGTACTTTAATCCTATTAAAGGATGTAAACCTTCGAAAGAAAAGAAATTTATAACTGTTTGAATGTCAGATTTAGAACTAACACCAAATTGATTAAAATTATTAGTAGTGTCTATTTTTCTTGTAGTATTAAACACTAATTTAAATGCTTCAAATAAATTTGTATGTATTCTTTGTTTTAACTGAAAACAGCCATCATTATTGCTTTTAATAAAAAAAGAACCCTCTGAGCATGTAAACCCTACAATTCAATTTTTAAAGAAATGTAATAATGTATAACCCTTTGCATCTTTCGGTAATTTAAATACATCTTCAATATTCTCTCTTGATGGTATTTTATCAAACATTTTTATATCATTTTTAAGAATATACATAGCCAAATTAAACTGATTAATTCTAGTTTCAGTTAAAAAGAATATGTTATTATGTATTAATAAAGGAAATAAAACTTCTTGTAATTCAGTTCTATTTATTACTAATTTACAACTTGGACTTCTTAAATCTTTATATACATTTACATTACCTAATTTTAAAGTAGAATGGATATATTGTAAAGTTGAAATATCTTCTATATGTAAAGATATAACTAATTTCATAGTTATAAATCCTTTAGTTGTTTTAGTAATTTGAATATAACCATCTCCATCTATTAATCCGACTAAAAAGGCTAAAAAAGATGTAGGTAGGTTAACATAATCTTTTTTATCTAATAATTTATTCATTTTCTTTAAAGCGTTTTTATGTACATTACCTATTGTAGGCAATATTGAATATATAAAAATCATACTAATACCCAAAACTGTAGTTTTTATTGACTCAACTATGTCTTGTCCAATTCATGGAACAGCACTAATTAAATTAGTAATAACAGTAGCACCTCACAATGACATTTGTCCATAAGGTAAAACATACAAGCTTACCTATTACAACATTGTGCCTTAAACTTTTTTTCCTGTAAGAATAAGCAAGCTAAAGCTAACCCATAGTTATTAGCATTTATTAGCAGCTTTTAATGCTCTTCATGCTCCCTCTTTTGAGATAGCCCGCATCACATTTCCTTCAGGGGGCATTTCTATAACCGTCTGCCCTATCCTTGCTTGACCAGGATCACTTATTATAGAGAACATTTGGGCTGTCTCATACTTAAATACTTCACTTTGAAGCAACATATTAGACTTTGCCAATCCATATTCCGAGTTTAATACCCTAGATTGGCTGTCAACATAATATACACAGTTTAGAATACGACTTTCCCTTACTATAGCTACAAGCTTATCTAACTCATCAATTCGTAGAAAATGTTCTATACTTCCAACTCTACGAAAATCCGAATATGGTAAAGGAATATCCCCACCATGCAATAAATCATAATTATGAAGATATTGAGCTATTAATTTTAGGGTTATTGGGTAAAACTCCCTATTACTATTAGCAATCTCCAATATATCATTCATTTCCTGATGATTAGAATAGATTAATAATCATTCTTGATTTTCACGAGTAGGATGTATACCCATACTTAATCTATCTAAAACAAGTTTTTTTGCTTTTCCAAAACTATAGCCATCATGCTTAGTTATTTCATCCCAAAATGCATTGGAACCTATTAAATGTTCCACTGTTCTTCTCACATCATCTATATCGAATTCGGGCGTATAGCCCATACTTATTATTGTTTCATAAAATTTGATCATCATAACTACTGGTTATACACCGTTAACTTATTGGAGCAGGAAAGAAACTATTGGCCCGGTATTGCCAATAGTTTCCTGGTCCAGCGGAGCGGGGCTGGAGTAGGAATAGGTGTAGTTTTTGGGTGTTTAATTATAGGTGTGGCTAGAAATCCTTCTTTAAGGCCATAAATAAGTTAAATTTATTTTACAAAGTTAATAATAGTTAGAATAACTTTGAATTCGTATATTCTATTAGTAGTACTTTGTAGCTAATTTAAATTAGCTACAAAGTACTACTATAAGCCTCGACTGTGCATTAAGCAGCATTTCAGCTACCCACCAGTGACCCAGTCTGTCGCGATTATATGAATAACCGACGATCTCTTATATTAAAATATACTTTGATCGTTTTCACTAGCATTGCCAAAGAAACGATTTGGTTTCTTCAATAACCTTGTCAGGTTACTCTGCTTTAAGTTTTATTTCTTTTCATAAATTGCATAAAACTATATACTTGCAGGACTACAACTATAATAATAATTTAAGGGAGCTTATCCTTCGGAGCCCGCCTTATTTAACATAATCACGAGCTTGCTATGAAATACTCAACGTCTTTTTAATCTTTTGCTAGGACTTTTTAATGTTCTTTGTATAGTTTTAGTTGAACAATTTAAAGCTTCTGCTGCTTCAACTATACTATTAAATTCGCCATATACAGTATTATTTAATTCTTTTACTATAATAGGCTTAGAATTCTTTTTCATATTTAAAACACGGCGCAAGCTCGTTCTGTATAGTCTAAAGGTTTTCTATTTAAAGCTGATTGTCTCATAGTTTCTATAGTTTCAGAAGATAAAGTTTTACCTCTATTCAAACTACCTATTTCTTCTCTACGCTTCTCACTATAATTAGCTTTCATCTTTATTCTATTAACTTCAGTATGTTTATACCCAAAGCTAGATCCTGCTTCGGTTAATATATTATAGTCAGGTAAAAGAGATTTTAGATAAAAATCTTCTATAGTCCTCCTAACGAAGTGTACTCAGCAAGCTCCTAATAATTTTTTATTAATAGTCCTTCGGACTCAGCAAGCTCCTTGATTAACTATTTCAGGGAATAATTCTAATACAATAAAGACAAAATTATGTAAACCATATTTATTAACTGAATTTTTAACTATTTTACTACCATTTAAATATATTAAATGTTTTGAAAATCTAGAGTTAATTCTGTCTGTAGAAGCTGATCCTATATAATAACTTAAAGTTTCTTTATTTAAGATCATATAAATACCACTAAGTCCCTTAGTTTCTTTAGCTATATTTCTACGAACTGAATCTTCATTTAGATTATGATAGATAAAAACAGGATTAAGATTTTTGGCTAATAAAAACTTATTTAATAGTCCTCCTAACGAAGTGTACTCAGCAAGCTCGGGAACGAAGTCTCCTCTTCATTATTTCTCGATGTTGAATAATATCTTTTATCGTTAAAGGTTGTTGAATAGTCCTTCTAACGAAGTGTACTCAGCAAGCTCGTTATTTTATTATTATTATAGTCGTTTTGGGCTATTGTAAGGTAACCCAGGAATCCTGTTACTATCATAACGATAAGGATTATTGTACCTATAACTCATGTCAATGTTCTTGGTGCTCTATAAGATGCGTAGTATATACCTCTTCCTATGTGTAAGTACACTAAAAAGAAGAAAGCTGATGCTGTGTTACTATGTAAGTAACGTACTAATCATCCATTGTTTACATCACGCATAATCAAATAGTATTAAAATAAATTATTATCTACTATAATCTAATCCCTAGACGCACTATCTATGGGCTTAGATGTGAAAATATATTTATTTTTATAAAGTTTATTAGTATCAATATAACGATTACAAGTATTACTACTAGGCTTTAAAAATACTACTAATGACTATTTTGCCTATAATAAAGTAGTAACGAAGCTGGAAAGCTAGAAGTTGCATATTAATCGAATTTTTTTCGATTAATAATATAACGACCCGCAAAAAGCTTATTACTATCCATATATCTTGCTATAGTTCTGTCATTGCAATTCAATACCCTAGCAGTTAAACGAATTGAAGCATATTCGGTGTAAATATTACTTTCAGTGTCAAAAACTTCAATAATCACAGCACGTTTAGCATTTAAATTATTAATATGTTCTTTTATTTTAGTTAAATGTTCTAGACTAAAATTTTTAGGTCCCCGCATTTTTACCTTAGCCTCATCTGTGTGTTTATAGCCTAACGGAGACCCTGCTTTCAGTAAAATATTATATTCCGGTTTAAGTAAATCTATATAATATTGTTCTCTTATAAGAACATTTTTTTTTTCGCAAAATTCTAATATTTCAAAGCTAAATTTACTGTAACCGTATTTTATTAAAGCTTTACATATTAAACTGTGTTTAGACTGAACTGTTATATGAGCTAAACTATAATATCTGTAAAGACGTTTAGATAAATCTACGCTACTTCCTACATAACTTTTACCGTTGGTATTATTAATTCAACGATATATTCCGGCTTTACCTTTTATTTCTTTTATTATTTTGAATTTATCTACGTCAGCATTTAAATACTTTAGTGCAGGATTTAGATTAGAAGTTTTCAAAGAAATTTTAGCCGCGAAATTCTTAATATAATGCATAACCAACTATTAAGATTATATAGGTTTTCACTTTTAAATTTATTAACGATATACTTACGGTTGATATTGATTTTATAAACTATAAATAAATATATTTTTGCCTACTATCGGTGGTAATTTTATCATTGAATATTTGAAAAAGTATTTATGTTTTATTTTTAAAATTGACTTATAGGTGACGAAGCTCGTGGAGCAACTGCAGTACTAAATGAAGCAAAAGGAGACCCCTTTACCATTTCTGATCCATCATAAATATAAACAATCTTAGGATTTTCTGATCTATTGGCTATACTATATTTACGAACATTTTCTGTGTGAGGTATATTAAGTTTTACATCAAAAGGTGGTTGAAGCTCTATAATAGCATTAAATCTTTCAGTTATATTAATAATCTTATTATTAATATCGCTTACTGATGAAGATTTCATCGTGCTATATCTTTTATTTAGAGTATCTGAAGAGGCACGCCACTAAAAATAAATTCTTACCTTCTGTTGTATAATAATATCCTTGAATTTTTAATAGTAAAGCCATTTTTCATAGTTTAAAGTCTATAGCTTTACGAGAGTAAAACTTAGATGAATCTAGATATGGTAATAGGTAATAATATAAACCATCTACATTAGCTATTGCTAATGATACTACATTAGTTCTTATATTAATCGTATTTGTAACGCTTATAGGAAGTATTTTATTATCAGGATCCTTATGTAGTGTAGCATTGTTTGATAAGTTCATCAAAAAATTGATTATACCATTTAAACATTCTTGACTAGTATTTTTCTGTGCTACTTGAAAATACAATGCTGAACCTGTTTTAATACCGAAGGTACCTTCACCTTCTATAAATCCTATAAGTCAATTTGGGTTTATTAAGGCGCAAGCTCTTGAGATTTCGAAGTATCATATGTGAATACCTCTCTTTTAGAATTCATACTATTCTTAATAGATATAATTTTGGCTATATCTGTCTCAGATAGTACTTTATTCTTAGCTTTAATAATAACTACTTCATTAAAACTAATAAAGTCTAACTTTTTACTAGTATGAAGTGGAAACTGTTTAAAGATGTCACATAACTTATTTATATTTAAAGAATCTTCGACGATAAAAGAACAACTATTTCTACTACTTTCTTCCACAACTCTACCAAAACCTAACTTAGATTTAATTATGTAAAGTACTTCTATATCGTCAATATGTAAATTTATTTTAAATCTTAATTTAATATATTTACGATCTATTGATACTAAAAAATTACCTTCAGCATCAGTAAATCCGCTAAATCAATATAAAAAGTCTTTATTATGTGTTGCTTGCTGTAGCTTCGCATCGGAAGGGTATGCAAGCATGTGTACTTTGTTAGAAGAATTATCTAATCTAAAGTCATCTTCATTTAAATAAGGGGAGTTAGTGAACTTTCGAAATCCCATTTTATTTTTATAACCTGATACAAAAATAAACAATGATAAAGTTATGCCTTCAAATAGGCATAGATACATAATCTATACTTCTCTACTTTCCAGTGGAGATTGGACTATATCATCATCTATGTTTAGGAGGGCGCGTATAAAAAAAAATATATTTTTTTTTATTCCTCGCCTTAAAACATCCAACCTAAATCAGATGTCGGGCGTATAGTCTCTGAAGATAATACTGGATATATAATAACATTTAGTATTTTCCTGCTGATTGTCTTAATAAAGGTTTTCCAGCAATTAGCCCAATTTAAAGAACACATTATGCTTATATATGTTCTACAGAATTAAATGCTTCTAATACTGAAGGATTGTAGTGCATTGCTAAAGTAACTCCAGTTACAATTTGTATAACTAAACAAAGTAATAATAAAGATCCGAAATTTCATAAGTAACTTATATTACTAGGTTGTGAAGCGTCTATCAAATAACCATTAGCTAATTTTAATAAAGGGTGATTTTTTAATATTCTCATAATATTTTTAAATTATATATATATGGTATATAAATATACTTTTATAGCGAGCGATAAAAAAAAATATTCCTGATACCGATTCCCTCCCAAGGAAGGAAATCGGGACATAGAATAGTCTACTACTAGAAAGGGTATATATTTATTTATTTTTTTAAGTAACCTTACTGTAAACAGCAAGAGGTATACATTAAACTGTATAATTTACAGAACTATTCATAGCGAGCTCTTTCAAACCCCTGGTACAGTACGAAGTTCGATTGCTACAGAATACACAAGCTCTCCCGTAGGAATAGTCTATGCGCAAACTTGCTATATTTTCATCCTCCTACTTATTCTAAATCGATAGCTTGCGTCTATATTAATAACAACTTAGCGTAACGCCTCCATCAGACTTAGGTTTATCGATTTTTGTTTCTTTAATAGGCGTGCCTCTTCTAAAAGCTAAGTAGGGCTAGCGAAGCTAGCAGAGAGACTTCTGTGACAAGCAGAGGTCAGGCGTAAAAAAAATATACAAGGAGGGAGTGACGCGAACGAAGTCCGCTCTAAAAAAATACATTTTTTTTTTCGAGGAGTCGGCGTAGCCGCGCGCAAGCTCCAGTCGAGTATTTAGCTCGCAGTCCTAACGTCTTCATCTATCCATATTATAACCCTATGATAGGGACTCTTTTTAGGTCTTAGACAATAATATTATCTAGGAGCTCACATCACCGATATCTTGCTCATAAAGATACCTGAATCAAAGACGATCCATTGATAATATAATATCCGATGCGTAGCAATATTATATGAAGATAGTCTAAAGCTAAAATGGATAGCTTTATAGACTTTGGTTCTTCTAAAACCTAAAGAGCTTGCGCGATTCGTTCCACGAGTAAGGGGTCGCATGCGGGGAAAGTAAAATTGAAGCAGCCTAAAGATAAGGAGATATAGTGCGTTCTCTCCCTACGGTAACTAAATCGAGAGCTTGCTGAGTACACTTCGTTAGGAGGACTATTAGTTGAGAGAATCCAAAAGTTGGTATCCTCTCGTTACTGAGAAATATAATCATTGGTAAAAAGATACCCTCCTTTTTTTTTCTCATTTTAGAGTCGAACTAAAATTATGCTATCCTATTAAGCTAAGGAGATTTAGGGTTATTAACCCTTTAATATACTACTAATGCTTGCTTGCAATACGTTGTACCGTAAGCAAGCAAGCAAACATGCACTCCTATCCTAATATAGATAGCTCACCTTTAATATATACGCTCGGCTCCTTCGGAGGCACAGCCTCTAAAAAAAAAAATATATTTTTTTTTGGAGCTTGCTCCGAGCTTGCTATGCAATACCCCCGATTTTCATCCTTCGGAGGGAATATGGATATGCACTACAGCACTATCCCTTACTCGTAACACAGAAAATAAGGCCGACTATATTTTCTAGGAAGAGACTTCGTCTAGTAGTGCAGGTTAGGTTCATCTATAAAAAAAGGTTATAGCCCTAGTTAAGAAATATATTAATATCCCTCCGAGGGCGCAGGCTCTTCTCCCGCGCCTCCTTGGAGGCGCAGCAGAAGAGCCTGCGCCGTCTACGAAAGCTCTTTTTACGAGCTAGCTGAGTCCGGAGGACTATTAATTAATAAATTAAGGCAGGGACGGCTTATTTCGAAGAAATATAGCTCGTCCCCTCTATCTATTTCGGAGATGGCTAGTGCGCAGTAATTTTTTTTCGTATTGCGCCCTATGTAGTCCTACGGACTACATAGGCGCAAGCTCGAAAAAAATACTACTACATAACCTTCGGATTAGAAGCGCCCTAGTTAGAAATTAAAGAACGATCTTTATGCAACATAAGAATTACTAAGCTTGCTATTGTAATAGAATTTACTACGTCATCTACTACCTGTACAAAAGTAAAAATAGATAAGTAGAAGCAAATTCCTATTAAAATATAAAGAGCGTAATTAGTAACAACTCCGTTACTTAAGCTAGAAATTATTTTACTAGCTTTAGTTAAAATAACACCAAACCCATAAGGACCTATTGATTCAATACTACCTTTATCTAAAACTTTTGTAGTTTGACCTCCTATTTCTAAAACTGAATTAACAATATATTTATTATAAAAGAATTCAACTAAGAAACGTTGATTGAAGAAACCATAAATATAATATCCTAAATTAGATAATTTAAAGTTCGATATTATATTTGGCATAAATTCAGAATATATTATTGCTAATGCAGAGAAAGATACAGTAAGGATAAAAGGAATTAATTTAAATATAGTAGGTACACCAAATTCAGTGTCAATCATTATTTCATGAACAGGGTGAATAAATATACTATTGTCTACAAAGAACCCTGAACCTAATCCTATGAAAATATCTCTAGTGATATATCCAAAATATATAGAGAATATCGCTAATACCACTAAAGGTAAACTGATAAATATATCACTTTCATGAGCATTTCTATAATAATTAACTGGTCCATTAGGATTAGTTAAGAAAGTTAAGTATATAACTTTAACTGAATATAATGTAGTAAATATAGCACCTATTACTGCTATAACATATACATCAATACTACTAAAATGATATTGACCATAAGCAGATTCTAATATAAAATCTTTACTATAAAATCCTGTCATAAAAGGGAAAGCGACTAAACTAAGACTAGCGATTAATATCACAGAATAGGTTAAAGGTAGGAAAGATATTAATCCCCCGTATTTTCTTAAATCTTGATTGTCTACTACTGCGTGTATAACTGCTCCTGCCCCTAAGAATAATAATCCTTTATAGAAGGCATGATTTATTAAATGAAATATTGCTACATTATAAGAAGATAAACCTATAGCTATTACCATCATACCTAATTGACTCATGGTAGAATAAGCTATAATTTTTTTTATATCTTGTTGAAATAATCCAATAAGAGAGCTAAACACAGTTGTAGTTGCACCTAATCATAAACATATTGCCAATACCACTGCACTATATTCAATCAAAGGGGATGAACGTATTAATAAGTACACTCCTGCTGTAACCATTGTAGCTGCGTGTATTAAGGCAGATACCGGAGTAGGCAAATATGTTGATTCATGTTATATACAAATATGTACAAATACGACACGAATACTCAATGATTTACATCATTGTTCGGACTATATCTTCGATTATAGAGCTTGCGCCTAGTATAGGTCGGCGCAATACTACATTTATTTATTAATTAATTTTATTAAGGATTTAATAATTTCTATACCCTCTGGATTATGATGATGTTTATCTTTTACTAGCTTATAAACTTTCAATCATCTTAAGTAAGAAACATGTTTCTTAGTCTTCAAAGGGTAACTTTTAATATAATTTAGAATAATGTTTAACTTACTATGGTTAACTACGGTATTATACCCATCATAACTCTTTATATAAGTTATATAACCGTTTATTAACTCAGCTAAGTATTGACTAAATTCTATATCGTTTTTTTGAGATATAACATATCTCACCGTTACAATATGTTTATTTGTGGCTTTACTTAAATAGGCTGAAGCTGTAAAACAGCCTTCAGCATCCGTAAATCCAGAAAGTCAAGCATTATCCAGAGTAACCTTTTTATTACATTCTATGAATGTAATATCAGTATTATATTTATTATTAAAAGCTTCTAGAAATAATTTAAATTGAGCTATTTTAGCCTTAATTATAAGGTTACCGTTAAATATATTTATAATCTTAATAAGATTATTTTTATCTCTAACTCTATATTGATGAGTATTACTTGATTTACTTTGTAAAGATACACTTCCAAACCCTAGACTTTTTTTTATAAAGAATAGTACTTGGCAATCTGCAGTAGATTGTGTAACTTTAAAAGTTAAATAACCTTTCTTATCTACACCAAAATAACCGTCTCCTTCAGCAAATCCTATTAATCATCATTTAAATGTATTATCTATTTTAATCGTTTCACGTATAGTCTCTGAGGATCCCTGTATATTATACAGGTTTCCTGCGGATTGTCCTATATTAAAGATTTTTCCAATGGCTACAAAGTAACTGGTGGACTTTAATATTAACGGATGTCCCCGCATATAGTGAAATTTAAGGAGAGCCCCTGTTACCAAACCCTCCATAGCCATGGGCAATCATATATGTAAACCTACTTGTGAACTTTTAGCCATTGCACCTATAAGTAAACATATTCCTATAATTGTAGTAATATTTTCATTTATATAAGGAGCTAATGAGAATACAGTACTATAATCTAGAGTTCCTAAAGTTCATAATAAGATAAACATACCTATCATTAAGAAAGCATCTCCAACTCTATTAGTTAAGAAAGCTGAAAGAGAACTTTGATTAGCCGCTATTCTAGTGAATCAAAAACTAACTAATAGATATGAACAAACACCTACACCTTCTCATCCTACGAACATAACTAAATAATTATTACCTGTTACTAGTATTATCATCATAAAAGTGAATAAACTTAAATAACTAAAGAATCTTTGATTGTGAGGATCATGACTCATATATCCTATAGAATAAAAATGAACTAAAGAACTGATTATTAATACAGGTATTAACATTGATACTGTTAAACTATCAAATTGAAAGTTTCATACCATATTAAATGATTCGTTATCTAATCATTTAAATAAATTAATTGAAACCGGATTATTATTAAATCCTACTTCGAAAAAGCTAATAATAGCTAATATTGTTGTTATCATTATACTTAAACAACCTAAAATACGGCTACCTGTAACACCGACTTTTCTACCAAAAAAACCGGACACTATAGATCCTAATAAAGGTAATATAATTATACTTAAATACATTATTTATATTCTATTGCAATACTTCCTCTTCGTTTTCTCCCCTTTACCATAGGAATTTAATTCCCTTAGGTGGGCTGGGGATATTCCATAACCTTTAAGTTATGCCTGACTATATCTTAAGCAAATAATTAGAGCTTGCTGGTCCGTAGGACTAGTAATTATTTACCAACCTCCATTTAGTCGATGAACTGCATACCGGTAATTATAAGTGTTTTGGTACTTGGCTGCGGATTATCTATTGCATTTCTTTATACAAATCGTTTTTACCTTACAACGAGTCATTACCTGTTCCATTAATTACATTACTGTATTAACTTGGTAGATTTGTCTTTAAGAGTTCCCCGCAATTTGAAGATTTTGCCTTTATATAAAGACTAGGTGAAGGTTCACTCCACCTTTTTTGACCTAATTTCTCTGGGGCCCTAATCATGCCCATGATTATTTTTAGTTTCAGTATTAACCTGCACTGTAGTTTTATTTCTTAATTGTAAAATTTGTTTTAATCCTTCTTCTTTTAGGCGCGAGCTCGCTCTTTATTTTTAATAATTAAAGCAGCACTTTTAAAGTTTAAGAAGTCTGGATATTTTGACCCTCTTATACTATGTTCATCAAAAAAAGGAATTATATTATTAACGAGCTTGCGCCTTGATCAATTTTTGTAACGATAAATTCACAAACTGTACGATTTTGATATTTAGCCACATACCCACAACCAAAGAAATTTTCAAAGCGAGCTTGCGCCCTAATAAAGATAAATCTCTAGAATCTTGAGCTATAGAAAAACGTAATGAGGCAGCTATACCACTCTTAGTTTTAGAATTTTGAATAGTAATAAAGAAATTTGGGGCTACGCACCTCCTGTTGAAAACCCAGCCATTCATTCTTGAGGGATATCCTTGATATAATTCGCCTCTTTTACTATTGGCATAGTTTCAGGGAAAGCACCTTTCAGTACATCAGATAAACCTAAATTCATAGATGCTTTAATATTAACTATTTTTTGTATTCCCTCTAAAGTACTATGGTTTTTTTCTAACATTAATTTAATAATATTTTTAAATAACACATAGTCAGAGTATTTTTTAGTTAACAGTGGGTAATTATCAAAATGAGGTATAATTACATTAACTATATCCTTCATAGTACTAACTCTAAATTCTACAGTAGTATTTTTATTAGGGTTTGATATATACCCTATACCTCCAAAGAATTTTTGAATTTGAGTCATTAAATCTCTATCTCTTTCATGCATTTTTATTTGAACTCTTGCTTGAACATTTCATCCTGTTTTGTATCTAGGATTTTTTAAAATAGTAACTACAAAAGAACTTTCAGCATCAAAAAGCCCAGTAATGAATCAAGGGTCAATTGAATTATTTTTACAATTAGAAGAACATACTGTAGAATAATTTCTTATTCCTACAGATGGAGCTGCTGGCTGCGCTAGCCATTTTATTAAGTTTACAGCAGGTAATTTACTGGCTTTTGCATAACTAAAGGATAGATGGTTAAATTTAAGAGACGAAAGTCTATAAAAAGCTACTAAAATAGCTAAACCGATAGCAGATTCTGCACCAGCAACAACAATAATGTAAATGGCATACGTTTGTCCTATTATATCATCGATATTAACAGAACTTACCAATATTAAGAATGTTATAGATAATAGCATTATTTCTATAGAAATAAGCATTAATATTATATTTTTTCTATTAAATACAAACCCTAAGATTCCTATTAAAAAAAGTACTAAAGTTAAATTCATATTTTATCTAAAACTACTAATTGTTCGGTGTAGCCCCGGAGGGGCTCGGGCTAGCTTACTATAAAGCAGCCGCCCTACATATAATTATGAGCTTTACCTAGTCTGCGTGCGAGTAGCAGGGCGGATAGTAAAAAAAAAACATATTTTTTTTTCAAGGGACTTCGTTCTAGCCGACCCGGCGTAGACGAAGTCTCTTCGTGAAACGAATATTCGAAGAAATATGGCTAGCCCCCCCCCTAATCAGCCGCACCTTTGCTCACCCGCCTTTATTAGCCTCACTATAGTAAGCTAGTATATATACGCAAGCTATGTATAGCAAACCCATAATTATAAGTATAACTATTGATAAACAAAATTACCTATAATTGTACTAAGGATATTGCAGACTTGAACTGCAATCAAGATGGCCGAAACATCTAGTTTTACCATTAAACTAATATCCCTTTTATTTAAAATAAGTAGCGTGGTAAACTTCGTCTCTCGATAAAAAAATTTTTTTTTCGAGGAGGCGGAGCCTATTTCGCGCCCCCCCTGAAGAATGCCTCCCTAATTCCCGAATTCCCTCCGGGGGTATTCGTGGAACGAATCGCGCTAGCTCGAGACTTCGTCTATAGCAAGCTCTCTATTTATTTTTTTTTATTGCTAGAGTTAGCGTTACCCTTAGCTTGCGTACCCGGAGGGATATGAATATGCTTGCGCGATTTTTTCCCCGAGTAAGGGGTCGCTTGCGCCTATATCGAAGAAAAAAATACCCCTCGAATAGGGAGTAGTGCTGCGTACTAGCGAGCTCGGGAATATGCTACACTTAAATATGCGCCTCCAAATTTCCTATAATTGTACTAAGGATATTGTAGACTTGAACTACAATCAAGATGACCGTACCATCTTGTTCTACCATTAAACTAATATCCCTTTTTTTAATAAGTAGCGCTAGCTTGCCGATTTTGAAGAAATCGGCTAGCTAGCGATAAATAAAAAAAAAATAAAGAAGGGCGACGAATTCTCTAGCGAAGCTAGCCCTTCTCCATAGCGAAAAGCTTGCGCGTAGACTATTCCTACGGATATTTTTTTCGAGCTGGCTAGTCCATCCATATCCCGAGCTTGCGCTGGGATCAGGAGGACTAGATAGGCGCAATACGAAAAAAAAAATCCCCCATATTTCAGTGCTTCGCCAGAAATTAGCAGGCTCTAAAAAAAGAAATAACGAGCTTGCGCCATTTTAGAGCTTGCTAGTCCATCCGGGTACTCCGAAGGAGAGCTAAGGAGGACCAGCAAAATAAATAAATTTCTTTTTTTTTTAGAGCTTGCTGGTCCGTAGGACTAATCCCGGCGAATATCCCTTAGGGATTAGACGGCGCAAGCTCTAAAAAAAAATATCTTTTTTTTTAGAGCGGACTTCGTTCGCGCCAGACGAAGTCTAGCGCCATATTCCCTCCGGGAATTAGGGAATAGGGAATAGGGCAATCCTAGTTCGCCGTTTGCGACACTCGCACTATTAAACTGAATATAGTCAATGCACAAATTTATCTATATTTACAGATTCTATAACTATAGGCATTGAACTGTGAAGAATTCCACATATTTCTGAACATTGCGATTCCCTACAAATTTTTTAATGTTAGTGAAGGTTATCTTGAACTTATCATTATTTATAAGTAAAATAATAACCTTTATATATTTTTCCGTCTTTTAAACGAAGATTAAAAGTTTTTCTATCTAATTTTATGTTTAAGAGCTTGCTGAGTCCGAAGGACTATTCAAAGTGTTTAATTGCTTCAGTTATACTGTCAAATTCTTTATCCATAAGAGCTTGCTATGCAATACCCCCTTTAACTAATATAGGTTTATTTTTTCTATTAATTATTAATGAATCTGTATCTACTTTTAATTTTTTATATTCATCAATTATTAATCCTACTTCGTCAAAGTTTTCAGGTAAATTTTCATGGGAGTATTTACATAAGAAATTATGGAACACTTTTTCAATTTTTATGTATTTAGTTAGAGTGTCCCTTTTAATTGTTAATCCTAATCCTCTTAAATATTCCATGCAAGAAGTTAAAGAATCAAATTTTAAAGTATGACCTTTGGAAGCTTCGCTCACAAATGTATTTCCTTCTTTAATTTCTAATTCTACTGGAATACTTGTACGAGTACCTAACTTATAAGTATCTTTTCTTTCATTTTGCATTATACCTAATAATTCTTCTAAAGAAATATTGCTTGTTAAAGCTGTAGGTATAGGATAGCTTAATAATAAGAACTTATTAAGATAAGGTATTTTAGAATCTACATACTTTTTACTAGTTTCAGTATGTATATTTAATACTCTTTTTAGTTCAATTCTAGATTTAGCGTGATAATAAAGAATACTGCAAGTTAGATCATAAACATATACAGGATCACCTTTTGAAGATCCAGCGTTAACAACTCTTAATGTATTCAGGTTAAATTCTTTATCTAATAAATAAAATTGTTCTAATATTAAAGCGTCTTTACTGCTATATTTATTATTATCTAACTTAAATATTATTAATTTAAAAGCTTCTAGTCCTTCTTTATATAGTAAAGGTAAAAATTTACCTACTAAAGGATAATCTCTATTAAAATAGTAGTCCATTCTACGTCTTAGTAGGTTGGATGAACCTACATATTTATCACCTGTATTTTTATGTATAAACATATATACACCAGAGAAACCTTTATACTTAGATTTACCTGTTAATTCAGCTAAAAGCTCCTTATCTTTCGATGTAGATATAGGAAGTTCTATTTCTACACCTTCAACTTTTAATAATTCTTTTAATTTAGAGTCAGTAACTACTAAATTTTGATTGAGTAATACTTTATTGATTACGGATATAGTAGTAGGTTTTCCACTATTAATATGATCTGAGGCTAAAGATTCAGAATTATTGACTAAAGATCTGATTGAACTAAAATGTCTTGTTAAAGGTAAAGCTGCTATAGTACTTAGTCCTATACGCTTATCAGATAACAAGTGATTATTAAAAACACTTCTACTAGTTGCATCATGCAATGTTACAACAGTTTGTGAAAAATAAGTGATCTATATCACCTTTAAATGCTTACATTAAAAATAAGTTTAGCAAACTATTGAAGGGTCCCTAAATATAATAACCTTTATTATATCTAATTAACAAAAAATAAGAGCTTGCTAGTCCATCCATATCCCTTTGGGTACTCCGAAGGAGAGCTAGGCAGGACTACTAAAAGACTCATACTTTTCTGTACCCTTTCGGGTAGGGTCTGACTATATCTTAAGCATTATTAATACTAATAATACCAACCACCGTCTAGTCGATGAACTGCATACCAAATAAAAGCTTACTTCTACAATTGGTACTTGGCTGCGGATTGCCCATTGAATAATAAATCTTGATTTTACCGTACCACGAGTCATTACCTGTGCCATAAGTTATGTTACCATACTTACTTGGTTAAGATTTCTTTAGGGTGTTCCCGCAATTTGATGATTTATAACCATAGGTTCACTACAGTTTTGGCCATGTATTAAAGACCATAGAATACTCCTTCTCTATTTATGAAAACTGATACTTGGTTTAATCTACCTGGGTAAGCATCACATTTTATACCTAAAGATGGACAAGCAAAAGAATGAATAACATCACCAGATGTTATTACAAATCTTATATGTGTTAATTCAGGAACTATTACTCTGTTATCAACCTCTAACATTCTTAATCCTCCATCTTCTAAATCAGAATCTGGTACTATATAAGAATCAAATTCTATAAATTCTTCATTTGAATCTATGAAATCTGGATATTGGTAACTTCAATATCATTGGTGCCCCTCAGCTAAAATAGTCATAGAAGGGTCATTAACTTCCAATTATGTTATAAACACTAATATATGTTAATATTATTCACTATCATTTATACTTTTTATGTAAAGGTTGTTAACTATAACCTTTAAGGCGCGTATAAAAAAAAATATATTTTTTTTTAGAGCTTGCTGGTCCGTAGGACTAATCCTCACTAGCTTTTTCATTTTTAATGTAAACAGTTTTATTTTCAAATATAAAAGGTATACCTTTACTTTTTCTTTTTGAAACTGTACTAGGATCGACATTTAAAAACTTAGCACAATCTGCTAGTGAGTCGAAAACATGTAATTTATTACCCTTTTCATCTACTATTATTACATATACATTCTTACGAGAAGAGTGATAATATTTATTCAATGAAACTACAAATTTTCTACTATTTCTTATCTCGAAATTTGAAGGACCATCCAGTAATTCATTAACTTTTGCTAATATCTGTTCTCTATCTACAATTACATGGTTTAAAGATGTAGATAGTCTGTTATTATTAGTTTGACTTATTATTAGATCTATTAATTTACTACCTTTTTCGGATAAATGGTGGCCTTGTTCTTTTAATTTAAAAATATTTTTTCAATCTTGAAAATCTAAATACTTTTTACTTTGTCAAGTAAGACTATCTAAAAATGGTATAAGAAGATTAGTGATAAAAGGTATACGGGTAGTTTCAATTCTTGTGGTAGATTTATGATTAGGGTTATTAGATCTTACTTCAGAAATTCCTAATGCATTTGTATAATCACCGAGCTTCGCGCCCGCACCTGTAAGATTCTCAAGGTATACTTTAATGCTTTTCATTAACTCAAAATCTACAGAAGACTGAGATAGGCTAAAATCTAATCTATAGTTGTTATGTCTATTGATACTAAAGCAACCTTCTCCTTCTATAAAACCTAGAAGTCAGTAAGAAGTTATATTAATAACTTTATCTTTAGATATAGTATAATCTAATCTTAACCGATTCATATTGTTTTTTAATTTGGCGATTTCTTTTAATACGAGCGGAGCGCCAGAACTATTATTTGAATTAGTATAAAGCTGAAAAGCAAATACAAAATCCCTATAGTTAAGTCATTTTGAACCTTGAAGAGGGAACTTGTCAAAAATATTAATAAGTTGAGCTATATCTTTTAATCTAGTAACAGTAAATGATGCGTAATTATTGTAAGATCTAACCTCTCCAAAACCTAATGATTTATGGATATAGTATAATACATTTAAATCATCCTTATGTAAATTAATTTGAAATCTAAAAGAACAGTTTTTACTTATAGCTATATAAAAAGATCCCTCTGCGTCGGTAAAACCACTAAATCATTCATAGAAATTTTTCATTTTTATATCATAAGTATCTGTTAAACTATGTCCGTTTAATGTGCTAGCTACTGTAGTAGAATATGAAATACTATAATTCCTTTTAGCAAAAGGTGCAGCAAAGCAACACCGTATACCTGAAAATCTTTTATTGAATAAATAAGTTAAACTATTATTTTTTAAGGGTATATCCATAGGTGATGTTTTACTAATTTGATTGTAACAATTATACTTGTTTCTTAATGTGTATAAATGTTTAAGTACATTTTTTAATATAGGTCTACCATTCAGGAAATTTTTAAATCTCGCTAACGTTGTAGAGCTCTTATTAACTATCAATGTTGTTAATTAAAGGAGGGAACTTCGTTCTAGCGAAGCTAGCCCTACTTTAATTTCCATATCTTTCAACATGGTTCAGACTATGTCATCGAAAATTTTGTTTTAAAATAATATCCCAGCTACGCAGGGTGTAAAAAAAAATATATTTATTTTAGAGCCTGCGCCGTCTACGCGAACGAAGTCCGCTCTATATTATTTAAATTAATTCTCGGAGGATACTCTACCACGGCGCAAGCTCGTGGTAGGAAAATAATATCTTTAGATAAGATTTATCTTCTAGTCGTTGAACGTTCTTGCTTTATACCGTCTAAAGACGGAAATCTAATTTAAACAAGCTACGCTTCAAGTTAACTGAAGGCACAAGCTCTCAACAGTTTTTCTTGAAATTCTTCCTCTTTAACCAAACAAAGTATATTTTGTTCGGTGGACTAAATATGACTTTAATCCATTAAATATAATAATTTGAAAGAAGGGAAAGCTATTAATATTAATATAACTGCTGGAGTGATAGTTCATATTAATTCGATTAATGTCGATTCTTAAGTACTTTCATACTTAACTGGACTATATCTTACCTTATATTTATATAAGGTTTCCACGTTTAGTCTCTAAGGATCCTACTGAAATATAGGGCGGTCTTTCATAACAAGCTCGCTCTATCTATATTTGGTGGTTTC